>NC_079210.1:8872696-9107184 GCF_026745355.1 Beta vulgaris subsp. vulgaris
AAAAATATCCAAAATACTATTATTATTATTCATTATTATTACTTATCATTATAATTATTATTTAATATTCATATTATTATTGTTTAAAATATTATTTATATATTTATTACATTCAATTTAATTCAATTTAATTCAATTCAATTCAATTCAATTCAATTCAATTCAATTCAATTCAATTCAGTTCAGTTCAGTTCAGTTCAGTTCAGTTCAGTTCAGTTCAGTTCAATTCAGTTCCAATAAGTTCAGTTCAGTTCAGCTCCAATAAGGTCAGTTCAGTTCAGTTCAGTTTAGTTCAGTTCAGCTGTTTTATGCCGAAGAGAACAGGCCCTTAAAGTATTGTCAAGAGCTGAGCTGAGCTGAGCTGAACTGAACTGAACTGAACTGAACTGAACTGAACTGAACTGAACTGAACTGAACTGAATTGAACTGAACTGAACTGAATTGAACTGAACTGAATTCAACTGAACTGAACTGAAAATAAGTTGGGGAGAACATGCCCTAAATTGATGGGGATGTGTACAGCAGCATGTTGTATTATATATACAAAGTTGAAGTCAAGAAAAGAACGCTATTAGTTTATTTGCCTCATTGACTATTGTATTTGAAAACTCTTTACGCTGGTAGAAGACCGTTAGCATCTCAAGTCTTCATTCCTTGTTCTCCTGATCTCTATGTCCATGTTAAACTTAAGCCAACAACAACACTTTGCTTAGCTCCCTAAATTATTCATGTTGAAACACTCTTCTTCGTTCTGTGAAATTGTGTAATTATCCTCCGAGTTATATATATATTTTACAGAACATATGGAGAATATATGCGTATTCTCTGTCACAATCATATCGTCTCTCCTACTTACTCCTCTTCTTCCTGTGGCTCTCTCTTTATCGTTCGAATTCCCGCGGTTTGATCAAAACTGTTCCAACATACATCCTCAAGGAGATGCTAGATGTGTTAATGGAACAGTGGATTTTAACAGTATTCAATACTTTCCCCGTTTTGGTCTCATCACCTATGATAAGAAGGTGCGCCTTTGGGATAAAAATTCGGGAAATGTTTCAGATTTTTCAACTCATTTCACTTTTGTGATTGACACCTTAAATAGGGCACCAGGTTCTTACGGTCATGGATTAGCATTCTTCATTGCTCCTGTTGGTTTTCAGAGTCCACCTAACTCAGCTACTGTCTTTCTAGGACTTTTCAATGATACAACATCTAACTCCTCTAGTAACCAAATGATTTTGGTTGAGTTTGATTCGTTTATTAATACATATGGTGAGCCTTTATTTGAGCATGTTGGTATCAACATAAACTCCCTTACTTCCTCGATTTATGCGCCTTGGAATGCTAGTGAGCATAGTGGTAATGTCGCCGATGTTTGGATCGATTATAATGCCACTACTAGGAATTTGAGCGTGTTCTGGTCATACCCGAATGAGCCTAATTCTAGAGCAAATTCTAGTCTTGTTTGGCCAATTGATCTACCACAAGTCATCCCTGAATGGGTTAGCATTGGTTTTTCAGCTTCAACTGGGACAGTTATTGAGCGACATACTCTTCATTCATGGGAGTTTTATTCTAGCTTGGAGGTAACCGATGAGCTGGATGGTACTCATAATATTCACAAGAAGAAACGACTCGAAAATTGGGTGAGTTGGATTGTGCCATTATGTGCTTTAATTTTCTTACTAGGGGGATTAGCAATTTTCTTTCTATATAGAAAGAGGAAGCAGATGCAAAAGAGAAAAGAAGAGGAAAACTTGTTCAATGATGAAGTTGAGAGAGGAGTTGGGCCAAGAAGATTTTCCTATTCAGAGCTTGATTCAGCCACGGACAATTTCTCAAGTGAACAAAAAGTTGGTCAAGGAGGGTTTGGAGGCGTTTACAAAGGTTATCTTAGTGATCTAGATATGCCAATTGCTGTTAAAAGATTTTTGAGAGGGTCTAAACAAGGAAAAACAGAATATATCACTGAGGTTAGGATTATTAGTAGGTTGAGACATCGTAATTTAGTGCAACTTATTGGTTGGTGCCACGATAAAGGTGAATTTTTACTTGTGTATGAGTTCATGCCAAATGGTAGCTTGGATGCCCACCTATTTGGTAAAAAGGCTCCGCTTTCATGGCCTACTAGGTACAAAATAGCTCTTGAATTAGCTTCCGGACTGCTTTATCTGCACGAGGAATGGCATCAATGTGTAGTGCATCGCGACATAAAGTCTAGCAATATAATGCTAGATTCTAATTTCGATGTCAAGCTTGGTGACTTTGGTCTGGCCACGCTAATGGACCATGGACATAGTACCACAACGGGAACTCTCGCTGGAACTTATGGGTATATGGCCCCCGAGTACATTGCCACGAGAAAGGCTAGTAAAGAAACAGATGTATATAGCTTTGGTGTAGTCGTTTTGGAGATTGCTACCGGAAAGAGATCAAGAAATCTCATAGATGGCGATAATCAGAATGGCTTAGTACAGTGGGTGTGGGATCTCTATCGAAATGGCGAGCTACTTTCAGCGACAGATAAAAGACTTGTGATGGATTTTAATGCTAAAGAGATGGAGTGTTTATTGTTGGTTGGCTTGTGGTGTGTGCATCCTGAATACAATATGAGGCCATCAATAAAGCAAGCAATTCAAGTTCTCAACTTTGAAGCGGCTTTGCCGAGTATTTCACTTAAGAGGCCTTCACCAATGACTTACAAGTCTAGTCCTTCAAGTAGCTCTAATGGGCCTTCATTGATTATTACAAGCCTTGATATTGGTCGTTAAAGCTATCTCATTAGTGCCTCCAATAATTTATGTACTCATAGGTTCATAGCATTTTGGATCATAGTGTTCAGGATAAAATATGTAGTTTAAATTTTTAATTCATCAAATATTTATGCTTTAAATTGTACATTTTTATGTTTTTGTATAACGTGTTTTGAACAAGTTCTAGTATTATTCATATTTATTTGGTATCTTCCCTGTTATTTGCAGGGAGGGAACCATGCTTGTTTAATATGGATATGTTCTACGATTTAGGCCCATTCGATGGAGTCCCATTTGATGGCTTCTAATGAAGTCAAAGGGGCTTTTTAATTACTTGATAGCTGCTGGAATTTTGGTGAAGAGCTGTAAACACGCTCCCACATAAACATAGAGGCTCCATTTCGTTCATATATGTTAATAAGTTTTAGTGAGTTCAGATAATTCCGATTATTTCAGTTCATTAAAAATAAGGTTTACACACTTATAAAATAAGTTTATATTAGATCTAATAAGTTAAGATAAGTTTAGATAAGCAAAAATTAATTAAAAAGAACAGGGCTACAAGCAAAAACAAAGAAACAAGGTTTCTCTTGTTCATATGATTATGTTTTTCGCAATAAGTAGATAGTTCTCACACTTGCACAATAAGATAAGTGGGAGAAATAAGAATAAGAGGCGTGCATAGAGATCTAAAGTTGGTCCTCTAATAAATATGGACTAGATAATATGATTATTAATGTCAACAAAGAAAATAATGTCTTTTAATTTTTTATAAGGGGCCTTAACTCTAAAATGTTCTTTTACATAAGACACACTGTTCAAAATTAAGATTAAATGCGTATTTTTGGTTTAAAATATGATAACTAGCGTTCAATCCTGTAACATAATTTTTTTTATCTAAGAAAAAATGTTCAAAAACTAAGACCAAATGCTCATTTAATAAACTCGGTGTTCTTTTGTTTGTCCAATTTACTCATGTTTAAATTTCGATAGTATGACCAGAATTTAATGTTCTTTTAAATTCTTCAAAATGATAATTTCTAAACAACAATTTGTTTTAATTTACACAAATCACCAAGACTTTTCCAAATTTCAGTGAACTGATTTTGAAAAGGTACAAATTTGAACTTATCATTTGAATCATTTTAACCACCGAAAATCTTATTTTAAATACTCCTCAAACACTACTAATTATTTTAGCACCTAAAATATGTTAGCACCTATCATTTATGATAACTAAAATACTTCCTCATATCGAACAAATAAACTAAAGAGTTTAGATGTTTCTTCTATTTTCTACTTGTGTTCCTTACAACACCAAATTCTGGATAGAATTAACTAAAAATTGATGGGGATGTGCTCAGCTCAGCATCTTCTTTTAGTAATATACAAAGTTGAGTCAAGAAAGGAACACTATTAGTTTATTTGCTCCATTGATTTATTGTATCTCCTTACTCTACGCGGAAAAGACCGTTAGCATCTCACATCATGTCTTCATCCCTTGTTCTCCTCTCTATACATGTTAAACTTAATTAAGCCAACAACAACTTCAGTGTGGCGACCTCTTTGCTTAGCTCCCTAAAGTATTATCCATGTTGATGTTGAAACACTTTGCTCCATATCCATCCAATTGTGTAATTCTCCTCGAGTCATATATATTTTGCAGAACATATGGAGAATATTTGCATATTCTCTATTACAATCATATCATCCCTCATACTTATTCATCTTCTTCCAGTGGCTCTCTCTTTTTCATTTGAATTCCCGCGGTTTGATCAAAACTGTTCTAACATATTTCGCCATGGAGATGCTAAATGTTCCAATGGAACAGTGGATTTTAACAGTATTCATCACTATCCCCGTCTTGGTTTGATAACCTATGATAAGAAGGTGCGCCTTTGGGATAAAAATTCGGGAAATGTTTCAGATTTTTCAACTCATTTCTCTTTTGTGATTGACACCTTAAATAGGGCACCAGGCTCTTATGGTCACGGGCTAGCATTCTTTATTGCTCCGGTTGATTTTCAAAGTCCACCTAACTCAGTTGGTATTTATTTGGGTCTTTTTAACGAGACAACATCTAACTCCTCTAGCAACCAAATGATTGTGGTTGAGTTTGATTCGTATGTAAATGTATATACTGGGGATCCTTCATTTGAGCATGTTGGTATAAACGTCAACTCCATTAATTCCTCGAATTATACGCGTTGGAATGCTAGCGAGCACAGTGGTAATGTGGCCGACGTTTGGATCAATTACAACGCCACTACTAGGAATTTGAGCTTGTTGTGGTCATATAGGAATGAGCCAAATTCTATAGGAAACTCGAGCCTTGTTTTGCAAATTGATTTACCACAAGTCATCCCTGAATGGGTTAAGATTGGTTTTTCAGCTTCAACTGGGACATTTATCGAACGACATACTCTTCTTTCATGGGAGTTTTATTCTAGCTTGGAGGTAACCGATGAGCTGGATGGTACTCATAATATTCACAAGAAGAAACGACTCGAAGATTGGGTGAGTTGGATTGTGCCATTATGTGCTTTCATTTTCGTACTAGGGGGAATAATAATTTTCTTTCTATGTCAAAAGAGGAAGCAGATGAAAAAGAAACTAGCAGAGGAAAACTTGTTCAATGATGAAGTTGAGAGAGGAGTTGGGCCAAGAAGATTTTCCTATTCAGAGCTTGATTCAGCCACAAATAATTTCTCAAGTGAACAAAAAGTGGGTCAAGGAGGGTTTGGAGGCGTTTACAAAGGTTATCTTTGTGATCTAGACATGTCAGTTGCTGTTAAAAGATTCTTGAGAGGGTCTAAACAAGGAAAAACAGAATATATCACAGAGGTTAGGATTATTAGCAGGTTGAGACATCGAAATCTAGTGCAACTTATTGGTTGGTGCCATGATAAAGGTGAATTTTTACTTGTGTATGAGTTCATGCCAAATGGTAGCTTGGATGCTCACCTATTTGGTAAGAACGCTCCGCTTTCATGGCCTATTAGGTACAAAATAGCTCTTGAATTAGCTTCGGGACTGCTTTATCTACACGAGTATTGGCATCAATGTGTAGTGCATCGCGACATAAAGTCTAGCAATATAATGCTAGATTCTAATTTCGATGTCAAGCTTGGTGACTTTGGTCTGGCCACACTAATGGACCATGGACATAGTACCACAACAGGAACTCTTGCTGGAACTTTCGGGTATATGGCCCCCGAGTACATTGCCACGAGAAAGGCTAGTAAAGAAACAGATGTATATAGCTTTGGTGTAGTCGTTTTGGAGATTGTTACCGGAAAGAGATCAAGAAATCTCATAGATGGCGAAAATCAGAATGGCTTAGTACAGTGGGTGTGGGATCTCTATGGAAATGGGGAGCTACTTTTAGCGATAGATAAAAGGCTTGCGATGGATTTTAGTGCTAAAGAGACGGAGTGTTTATTGCTTGTTGGCCTGTGGTGTGTGCATCCTGAATACAATATGAGGCCATCAGTAAAGCAAGCAATTCAAGTTCTTAACTTTGAAGCGGCTTTGCCGACTATTTCACTTGAGAGGCCTACTCCGATGACTTACAAGTCTAGTCCTTCAAGTAACTCTTATGGCCCTTCATTGGTAATTACAAGCCTTGATATTGGTCGTTAAATCTATCTCGTTAATGCCTTCAGTAATATATGTACTCATAAGGTCATAGCATTTTGAATCGTAGTGTTCGGGGTATAACCTTCAGTTGAATTTTTCAATGCATAGCATATTTATACTTCAAATTGTACAATTTTATGTTTTTGTATCAGAACAACACTATTTATGAGAGCCTTGACTCAATAGTCTCCTATGAAAACTTCACCATTTTCGAACATGCACCAATGCTCTTCTCGTCCAAACAATCGTAAATCAATAAACCGCCACCATTTAGATTTCATAATTTCTGGATTCTTGACAAACAATCACATTCCATTGTTCGCAAACAATATAATTCAAATATCCCGGGATCTCGGTTCTTTCGCATTCAACAGAAACTACAACGGATCAAACAAACCTCAAAGCCTGGGCAAAATCTAAATTCGGACAAACTACAAACAAACTTCAAGCCAATGATGAAAAAATCCACGAATTACAAACAAAATTATGGGACGAACCTCATAATGCTCTATCGCTCAAAATCATCAACCCATTACTCCGCCAACAGGAGAAACTCCTTCTCTTCACCAACAAGTTCTAGGGCATTGTTGCCCGTAAAACGTGGCTTACCCAAGGCGATCGTAATACTCGCTTCTTTAACAACAAGATGAAAAAGCTCCATACCAACTCCACCATTTTTCGACTAAAAAATGAAGTAAACAAATGGGTTGATTCTCAAGAAGACATCTCCTCCCTGCTATCAACTCATTTCAAAAGCGATTTGCCTCCACTACTGCCACCCAAAGAACTCTAGATCTAAACTTTCTAAACCATTTGTTTCCCAAACGGACTCAGACCTCCTACTAGCTCCAGTTACCCTAAAGGAGGTCAAGGAGGCACTTTTTGATATTAATCCTTATAAAGCATCGTGTTTAGACGGATATGGCGCTAAATTTTTCCAAGCTTATTGGCCAATCATAGGAAATCACATCGTTCTTGCAATACAAAGTTTCTTTCACGATGGCAAACTTCCACCTTCACTCAACCATACTCTTATTACCTTATTACCAAAAAAGAAAATACTAAAACACCAGATCACTTCCGACTTATTAGCCTAATTAATACGCTCTACAAAAGCATCTCTAAAATTCTTGTGAACCGTTTAGGCCCCATTCTCCAGCGCAAAATCACTCCCCTTCAAAACGCCTTCACAAAGGATTGTTCCATCCAAGACATCCTTCTTATTGCACAGGATTCCCTCAACATCTTCCAAAAATCAAAAAATAAAACGGGATGGTGTGCCCTCAAACTTGATATGAAAAAAGCTTATGATAGGGTGGAATGGGATTTCCTTTGGGAACCCCTAAATGCCTTTGGCTTCCCCCCCCCCCCCTCCACGTGGGTCCTCTGAATAAAAGAATGTGTGACTAATATTTTGTACTCCATTAAATTCAACGGCAAAACTACCCAATGGTTCAAGCCTTTCAGAGGCCTCCGACAAGGTGATCCGTTTGCACCCTATTTGTTTATCATATGCATGGACGTATTGGTCAGAAAATTAACAATGTACGGTAATACTCGAGGCTCAGGGATTGGTTTCAAACTCCACCACCGAACTGTAACCATTTCATGTCTTATGTTTGCCGACGACAATCTATTGTTCTGTAAAGCATCCACTATAGCATGGAAAAACTTGAAAACAACCTTTGGCAAATTTGGCACCCTCTCAGTTCAACTTGTAAACTACCACAAGTCACCTATTATTTTCTCTAAGCAAGTTCAACTAACAAGACGCACTTCTTTAGCCAGTTAATTCCATATGCTCCCTTAATCCCATCTAGGACGGTATTTAGGGGTTTTCTTCAGCTCTTTCCACGCAACTACAACAGATTTACAATCGATTCTTTCCAAAATCAAACATATTAATCTCTGGGAGGCAGGATTTTTTTTCCAAAGCTGGTCGCTTGACCCTCATCCAATCGAACCTCGAGTCATTACCTTCCTATACGTGTGCCTCCACTCTACTGCCCTTACCCTAACAAAAACCCTAGACACCACCCATTGGAAATTCTTTTGGCACCAAAATAAGGAAAAAGAAATAGTATTCCACTTATAGCTTGGGATAAAATTTGCACCCCAAAGGCCGTCGGGGGACTTGGTCCTCGCAAAACTCTTCCCCTCAACCAACCTTACCTCGCAAAACATAGCTGGAAAATTCTAACCGACCGAACCAATATCTGGGTTCGACTCATAAGACCAAATATTTGAACAAACAATCCTTCTTCAATTGCTCACCGAAACCCCAAGACTCTCCTATTTGGCGGAAAATCATCCAACAACAGCACATCCTACGCAAGGGTATTAGATGGAAGATTAGGGACGGTACTCAAATACTCTTCTGGCTGCACAATTGGTGCTCCCAGGACAGCTGGTATGTGTCGTCATGCGTGCAAATTGAAACCTTATTTCTTCCACATCAGTATTAATTAAGTTAGTCAAATGATAAATAAGGGTCGATCCCACAGAGATGTTTATATATTCCTAAAATCCAAGTTCAACTCATTAAGAGTACTTCACTATTATATACATGTTATTTACAAATATATACATATTCACATTGTTTTTGAGGGGTTTTACAAGATATTTTTGTGAATTTAAAAACTACTAAAGATAAGTCTAACTACTATTTATAAGTGATGACAAGTAATTCCACTTTAAACTCATAATTCTTTTAGAGATTTATAAATTTCTAACCTTGATTATACTTCCAATTTCATAAATCCAAGATAGATTAGATAGATTAATTGTAGGAATTCAAGTAGCCAAATTACCCTATACTTCCATACTTTTAATCAACATTGAACTAGGCCGAATATCGATTCTAAACTAATTTAATCACCGCAAGTATTTCGCAACTTTTGATGATTAAACTAGAAGCATTATAGAACTATAAATACATCATTAATCCCTAATTTATCTAAACATATCATATCTTTATGTTTAAATAACTAGTTCAAGTTATATTCTAGTTTGAACTTAAAACCATCTTTGCAGGCCTAAATTAAACAAGTAACCACTTGTTGTTATACAATTTAGATTATGCTAAAGCACATAACTAGCAAAAATCTCAACTTCATACGTAATAAGATAGCCAATTAAGCATAAAATTGGAATTTGAACATTTCAATCAAATACAATTTGAGTATCTAACAACAAACAATCTTGAATTCAACAACAAATCTAGATTTACTTTAAACACACAATCCAACTTAATTCAAATATCACAATCAAAACATAATTCAACAACACATTACAAACAAACTATAAAATTCAAAAGTATAATCGGGAAATTCGAAACTAATTTGAATGTATAAGAGAAAGAGAGAACTTATGAGTTTGCGCGGAAATTCGCCTTCGGGTTTCGGATTTCGCACCTACGTTCAAGCTTGAATCTCACCCTCCTCAGTTATGTGCTAAGACTCCAACCAAAGGTTGTCTTCTTCGTCGAACTCGAGCACTCCAAATTAGCCCAGAAATTTCACGCTAACTCTCTCTATTTCTCTCTTAAAGTTTTATGGAGTTTCTTTCATAATATTTTCGAACCCCTGAATTGGGTATTTATACCCGAATTCCGCCGCCTAAGAGGAGATTCGAACCAATTGGAGCCAAGAATCGGGCTCCAAGTTTCCGGCACTAGAATCGACTTCCTCGTTGCTTGCGACGGCACTTGGGTTCTCTGCTCCATCTGATTCGTCGCAATTCGCGACCTTTCTTATTGGTGAAGATGGGTGGTGAAAGATAGCGGTTTGAAGGAAGGAGTGAGGTGGAGCGCAAAGAGGAGGTGCGAAAAGGAAGAGGACGTCGTTCCTCTGTTTTGTTTTGCGGTTTCCCTTTTTTTGTTTTTGTTTCTTTCTTCTTTTCCTCTTGTTTCTTTCTTTTTTCCTTTTTCTTCTTTTCTTCTATTGTCTTTTTATCTTCAAGTTGGGCTGCATTTCCATATATAGATTGGGCTTGACTTATATAAGTTAGTGAAAACTCAAGTAAGATGTTAACAAGAATGTAACGTTATCAGTTTAGAACAACCAAAATGTCGAAACCCCATAACACATCATATACATAATAACTTGTCACTCATGTGTTTGAAGAGCTTATGTGTTTCGCTCAAGGTTCATTCCAATGGCAAAGTATCTGCCATAAGCTTGCATATCTTCTCGATTCTCCACTATTGTTAGACAACATGTCAGACATAAATCAAAAGACTTTTTAGGTTATATGGGGCTATGGTTAAAAGGTAGGAAATCTTAAAGATATGTGGATTAGATGACTTTGAACTAAGTGGATAAAAAACTTAATAACTCCTCCTTTTCCGGACAAGAGGGAGCAAAAACAACTCTCACACAGTACTTCAACCTTTTGTCATTGTGAATCAGTACAATTTCCTGTATTTTGACTTTGATATACAAACGCCCATTTATATCATCCTTTGTAGCTGCATATTATACTTGATTTCATTTTTCTTCACTTTTATTTTTCCATTTCACTTTTTCATTCATCATTTTTGTCTCTTTTTTTTTACTTCTTTCTTCTTTTTCGTCCCATTCAGTTTTTCCAAAGAATATTATGATTACAATTTTTTATGCGCAATCAACACTTCAATTGTCATAACCACACCTTTTATAGAAACACCCCCCACACTTAGTTGTTGCTCCATCAACAACCATGCTCCATCAGCTCAAAATATTGAGTCATGAATTTTTTTATGGTTTTTCAATGGTTTATAATGAAGGCTAAGCAAAATAATAGTCTTTTAGGCTCAAAGGGGTCCAGAAATGATGTAAGGTGGCTATTTGGTTATGTAGTTTATTACAAAAGAAATATCTTTTTGCTTCATGCCAACATGAGTCAATATAATCTTGAAGAGTATCAATGTAAGTTCTAGAGAGAATGTACCATAAGAGAACATCACACATGAAAGAAAAATGTGAGATTGATATGTATATCTCAGTTTATTAGGCTCAGAATCTCTCAGGTTATTTTAGTCTATCGATTTAATCATGATTACCACCACGGGAATAACTACACTAACTAACTAAAAAAATGAGATCGTTTATCTAATCATGTTATGAATTTTTCAAATTGGACTATTCTTGAACTAAAAATGTTTATGATTCCCAAAACTTTTTTATTTCCGAAAACACATTTTATTTTAAAACATAGTTAGATTAGAGTTTCTTGTTGAACTTCTTCATTTATTCAATTTTTTTCAAAAACAAACTAAAAGGTGGGTTTTACTTAATAGAAACTAATGTGTAACATACAAGTATAATGCACCTAAAAACTACATGCTCATATGATTTTTTTTTTATATAATACAATTAATAGTCCAATGATTTACTTAGCCCAAATCATCAATATCTACAGAAATTTCGGCAGCATTTCTCCTATGATATGGACAAAATAAAAAATTTATGCATCCAATTCAACCAGGAATATACTATTCCAGCACCAATATTCACAATTCTCCTCAAATTTCTCCTTTCAACTTCAACAAGAATATTCTCCATCATCCATGTATAGCAATTCAATTCGAAAAAATTTCATCAAATTCCACATACTTGATGTAGAGGTGTCAATCTGGGTCACTGGCTGGGTTTGGGTTGACCCAGGCTGGGTCGGAATGATTTGGGTCGGAATAATCTGGGTGACACCGTGTCATGGGTCGGAACTGGGTGGGTCGGGTGAACTTGGGTCGGGTGAAACTGGGTGAGAGGATCTCCGAACTGGGTCGGAAATGGGTCGGGTGAGACTGGGTCGGCCGGTATCTGGGTTGGGTGAATTTCGGTCGGAATGGAATAAGGTGAAGTCGGTCGAAATCGGCTTTCGGAATGACTTGGGTCGGAAGAAATCGGCTTTCGGAATAACTTAGGTCGGAAGAAATCGGCTTTCGGAATGACTTGGGTCGGAAGAAATCGGGTTTCGGAATGACTTGGGTCGGAAGAAATCGGCTTTCGGGTTACTTGGGTCGGAAGAAATCGATATCGGAATAACTTGGGTCGGAAGAAATCGGGTTTCGGAATGACTTGGGTCGGAAGAAAACGGCTTTCGGGTTACTTGGGCCGGAAGAAATCGATATCGGAATAACTTGGGTCGGAAGAAATCGGGTTTCGGAATGACTTGGGTCGGAAGAAACCGGCTTTCGGGTTACTTGGGTCGGAAGAAATCGATATCGGAATAACTTTGGTCGGAAGAAATCGGGTTTCAGAATGACTTGGGTCGGAAGAAATCGGTTTTCGGGTTACTTGGGTCGGAATCGATATCGGAATAACTTTGGTCGGAATAATTAAGGTTGGAAGAAATCGGCTTTCGGGTTACTTGGGTCGGAAGAAATCGATATCGGAATAAGTTGGGTAGGAATAATGCGGCTTTCGGAATTACTTGGGTTGGAAGAAATTGGCTTTCGGGTTACTTGGGTCGAAAGAAATCGATATCGGAATAACTTGGGTCGGAATAATCCGGATTCCGGAATTACTTGGGTCGGAAGCTATCGATATGGGAATGAATTGCGTCAGAATAAATCGACCTTCAGAATTAATTGAGTGTTCAACAAATCGACTATCGGAATGACTTGGGACTTGGGTCAGAATAAATCGGATTTCGAGTTGGGTCGACAAAAATCGGATCTCGGTGGGACTTGCCGACTTGGTTCTTGGAACGACTAAATATCGAACCGGCGGCTCCGTGGCGTATTATGATATTGTGGTATAGATTATACTATTATAGTCATTATACTTTATACTTATAGTGGTATATTATAGTAATCTGTAATTATACTGATATTGTGAATTGTGGTTGGGTAATTGTTAATTTTTTAATAATACATTGAATCATTAATAGTTTGATACTTATATTATTATTATTAATTTGAAATGTTACTACAATAAGACTTATAAATTATACTTATATTATTGGTCATTCACCATTATTGGCTATGGCAATTGGCCTATTGACTAAGTTACTAAGTAGTAACTAGTAAGTATCGCTCATTAGTTATTCAGTTATTTAGTTATTCTTATTCATGATTGCATATGTATTCAAGTAACAACTAACATATAACAAGTAACAAGTAACAGCTAACAACAAACAGCCATAAGGATTATTGATTATAGAGTTTTAGACTTGTAGTGTTAGGGTTAATAAACTATTAAACTTAAACATTTTGTTAGTTAGTGACTTACTTACTCTTTTGTCTGAAATCTGAATCAGTTACTATATAGCAACAAAAAGAGTTAGAATTAAAGAATTAGGTTGACGTTAAAACATTAATGAAAGCATCTTAATTAATTTGTAATTATAAAATTGTTCGACTTTTCATCGATCATGGAACAACTCAACAAGTAACAATCATCAATGTTAATCACTTAATCGAATATGTCATATGAAGATCAGAAGATTATACATAATCATACACTATGTCACTAAAGGATGAAGATGAAATATTGAAGCTATGAAAGTAGATCATGGTCTATAATCAGTATGAAATAATAATCATGTCATTGTATCAGTAGAGGATGAAACATTGATCGAATTTCGTTCAGTTAAGCTGTTAAGGTTGACATAAATCAAATGATCATAAAGCTGGCCTATTGCCTAAGTATCGCCTATTACTCTATTAGTTATTCACTTATTTAGTTATTCTTATTGATGATTGCATAAGTATTCAAGTAACAAGTAATACAACTAACATGTAACAAGTAACAACCATAAGGATTATTAATTATAAACTTATAGTATTAGAGTCAATAGACTATTAAACTTAAACAGTTTGTTAGTTAGCTTAGCGACATAAATCAAATTGATCATAAGATATTAAGATTGATTGTCTTCGACATTAATCAAAAGTCAAAACCATCAAAATGATCATACGATTGATCATCGATGTTATTACACAGTTTTAACAATAATCAAAGCATACTATAAATCCGTCTATTTCATTACTTAAATAATCACACTTAATGCATTTCATACTTAACAATTAATAATTTAAACTTTCATTGTTTCACAAACTTTTCACATCAATACAATTACATCATTATTCATTGAACTTTTAAAGTAAGTAGGAATTATTAAAACAGTTAGTAAACATCATTCATAATTATTTTTACATTAATGATCTTGTTCATAATTAAAAATAGTAATTAAATTTCTAAAGTTTGTAATTTTATTAATTTATAATATTAATAATTAGTAATTAGTATTACTAAACAAATTTACAAATTAATACTAAATGTCTAAAAGAACTATAAATGAAATTTAAATGAACTCTAAATGAAATCTAAAATCAGAAATCTTAACTAAAAACCCTAAATGAACTTACAAAAATTAATCTTACCCACTCATTCAAACAATGGTTAAATCTCAACCTTTGATCTAACCCTAAACCTCAACCGTTGATCTAACCATAAATGAATAAATCTCAACCCTTGATCTAACCCTAAACCTCCCCCTAACGCCCCTTGGTATATAAACCTAATTTTCTAAGTCACACGCTCATTTCCTCACTTCATTTCTCTCTCATTCCGGCTTTTCTCTCTGAATTAGGTTTTTCTCTCATCCTCTCACTTCCTCACTTCCTCACTTCCTCACTTCCTCAGATCTAATCTCTCATTTTCTTTTCTTTTCTCTCAGTCTCTCCTCTCTCGTATTACGGTTTCACTCTTTATTTGCAAATTGTAGATTGGGGTAATAGTCTCTCTTATTCGGGTTTCACACGGCTCAGAAGGGTTGAAGACTTAAGGGCTAAGGCAGTAAGGCTGATTGCTGAAGCTGTTAAGAAGTGAAGATCATAAAAAACAAAGCTTTCGTCCAAGAAGAAGCAAAATAAAGCAAAAAAAAAAAAAAAAACGCAAATTTATTCTTCAAAAAATTATGTCGCAACCACCAGGTAAGTTTTCTTTTTCCTAGAGTTCTCGTTTTCGTTTTTTTTTTTTAGATTTAGGAAGATCTGCACTTGCATGTGATTGTGGGAATATATGCTGGCCCAGTTTGCAGATTTACTGGAATATGATGTTTGTTTTTAATTTTACTTGTTTTTTTTTAAGATCTTGATTTTTTTATTATTTTACTTGAAATTGTGAATGTGAGTATGTTACAGATCTGATATCTATACTATTTTCGGAATATCATGTGACATGTGTTTGAGATCTATACTTTTTTTTAACTTTACTTGTTTCTTTTGTCCAGATCTGGATTATTTTGGGATCTTTTTTCCATGTTTGTTACTTTTTTTTCAACTTCAGTTCTTCGTAGTGATTTATTTTTGTATCTTTTTTTTGTATTATTTTACTTTTTATTTTTATACGGAATATGTGAGATTGTGAGTATGTGACTATGTTTTTAAGTTTTTTATGTGAGATCTGATATCTATACTATTTTCGGAATATCATGTGACATTTGTTTGAGATCTATATTTTTTTTTACCTTTACTTGTTTTTTTTGTCCAGATCTAGATTATTTTGGGATTTTTTTTCCATGTTTGCTATTTCAGTTTTTTACGGAATATGTGAGATCTAGATTGTGAGATTTTTTTTCCATGTTTGCTATTTCAGTAAAGTTCAGTTTTTTACTATTTTACTTTTTCGGAATATCTTTTTTTTGTATTATTTTACTTTTATTTTTTTACGGAATATGTGAGATTGTGAGTATGTGTCTATGTGACTATGTTTTTAAGTTTTTTTTATGTGGAACTTCATAAATCATAATTATAATTTAATGTGAAATTGTGAATGTGAGTATGTTACTATGTGAGATCTGATATCTTTTTTTTTTTTGAACTTTACTTGTTTTTTTTGTGTCCAGATCTAGATTATTTTGTGATCTTTTGCCATGTTTGCTACTGTTTTTCAAGTTCAGTTGTTCATAGTGATTTTTTTTGTATCTTTTTTTTATATTATTTTGCCTTTTATTTATATACGGAAAATGTGAGATCTGAATTTGCCTTTGTATGTTACAAAGCCATGTTTGCCTTTTATTTTGCCTTAAAATCAGACCTGGAACTTCATAAATCATAATTATAATTTAATGTGAAATTGTGAATGTGAGTATGTTACTATGTGAGATCTGATATCTATACTTTTTTTGAACTTTACTTGTTTTTTTTTTGTCCAGATCTAGATTATTTTGGGATCTTTTGCCATGTTTGCTACTGTTTTTCAAGTTCAGTTCTTCATAGTGATTTTTTTTCTATCTTTTTTTGTATTATTTTGCCTTTTATTTATGTACGGAAAATGTGAGATCTGAATTTGCCATTGTATGTTACAAAGCCATGTTTGCGGTTTGCCTTTTATTTTGCCTTTGTATTAGTTCTTCATTTAATTATAATAGGACTAATATGCTGCCTTGTTCTGGTAAATTTTTTCATATTAGATGTGCTGCCCATATATTGAATTTGATTGTTCAAGCTGGTTTTAAGTTTATGGATAAAACTGTTACAAAGTTGCAACAAGTTGTTTTATATGTTTCTTATTCGAACATTAGGAAAGAGAGGTTTGATGATTGTGTTAAGTATGTCAACACTGGTTTTTCTGGTTTGTTAATTGGTGATGTTCGTACTCGTTGGAATTCTACTTTTCTTATGCTTCGTAGGTGTTTAGAAGCTAGGGAGGCTGTAGATAGGTATTGTTTGCTTGAGCATGGTTTAGATGTTTCTTTAAGTGATTTTGAAAGGGAAACTGTCCAAAATGTTTGTGATTTTCTTGAACCGTTTTATGATATTACATATCTTTTTTCTGGTTCTGATTACCCCACTGCTAACTTATATGTGGAGAATATTGTTTTGATTGAAAGTCTTTTGTATTATGCTCAAGAAAACTCAACTGATTCTATTCGTCTTATGGCGGCTCCTATGTATCAAAAATTTAACAAATATTGGCAAAATTATTCTCTAATTCTTACTATTGCTATTATGCTTGATCCCCGTTACAAAAAAAACTTTGTTCATGAGTTGTATGCTACTGTTTATTTGCCTGAAGATCTTAATGGTAAGGTTAAAGAAGCTGTTGATGCTTTTAGTGAGTTGTATATGCACTATGCTACTGTTTATTCTCACCTACAATCTTCTTCCACTACATCTTCTGTGACTACCGGTTCTGAGTCCTCCACTCCAAGTTTTGCAAGGTCACTTGCCCGTCCATTTAAGAAGGCCAATTTAGGAAAGGTTGGCTATTATGTGTATCATTTTAATCTATTAGTGATTGCTGTTTGGGAATAGTTTAGTGATATACTATTTACTTTGCTGTTTTTTAGAGTTTTGGTGCCAATGTTGCTGCTAGTAGGGTGTTGAAAATGATATGGAATCATATTTCAATGCCCCACATGTTCCTCCTGACCAAGATGACCACTTTGATGTTTTGGCTTTTTGGAAATCTCATGTGACTGTTTATCCTATTGTGGCTCGGATGGCTAGAGATGTTTTGGCTATTCCCATTACATCTGTGGCTTCCGAGTCTTCATTTAGTATGGGGGGCAGAATTTTAACAAAGTACCGCACACGTTTACTGCCCAAAAATGTTGAGGCTATAGTGATTTGCCAAAATTGGATATTTGGTTATTCTAAGGATGAGGATGAGGAGTCTCTTGAGGTTGTTAAGGATACGGAACCTTTTGATATTGATTATGATTCAATCCCTTAAACTGTGATGTTTTTGTTTGATGGTTCATGCCTTCATGGCTGTTTTGGTGATGGTGGTTTGCTGGTTTTTGTTTTGGCTTATTGTTGATGGCTGTTTTGGTGATGGTTTGTTGCTGGTTTTTGTTTTGGCCTATTGTTGATGGCTGTTTTGGTGATGGTTTGTTGCTGGTTTTTGTTTTGGCCTATTGTTGATGGCTGTTTTGGTGATGTGGTTTGCTGGTTTTGTTTTGGCCTATTGTTGATCGCTGTTTTGGTGATGGTGGTTTGCTGGTTTTTGTTTTGGCCTATTGTTGATGGCTGTTTTGGTGATGGTGGTTTGCTGGTTTTTATTTTGGCCCATTGTTGATGGCTGTATTTTGGGTTTGGTTTAGTTGTTCAATATCCTTTTGCTTAATAAATTAATGTCCCTTGCGCAAAGATAATTGGAGTCCTATGGTTAGCGACTTTTTTTGCCTACATTTAACTTTACACACTTGTTTTGCCCTTAGTGTCACAATGCATCTCTAAATTTTTGTTGCTGCCTTCATTGAACATGATACATACTTGCTTGGTATTGTTGATGCTTGTGTCACTTTGCTGGCTTTCTTGTTGTGTTAAGTTGTGTTGTCAATTAGAGTCGAGTGCTCGATGATGAGGTGAAATTTGTACCTGAGAGCTGTAGTTGTTCTTTCTCTTGTCTTCCACCTTTGCCCTATGGTTGTTAGCGACTTTTTTTGCCTACATTTAACTTTACACACTTGTTTTGCCCTTAGTGTCACAATGCATCTCTAATTTTTGTTGCTGCCTTCATTGAACATGATACATACTTGGTTGGTATTGTTGATGCTTGTGTCACTTTGCTGGCTTTCTTGTTGTGTTAAGTTGTGTTGTCAATTAGAGTCGAGTGCTCGATGATGAGGTGAAATTTGTACCTGAGAGCTGTAGTTGTTCTTTCTCTTGTCTTCCACCTTTGCCCTATGGTTGTTAGCGACTTTTTTTGCCAACATTTAACTTTACACACTTGTTTTGCCCTTAGTGTCACAATGCATCTCTCATTTCTGTTGCTGCCTTAATTGAACATGATACATACTTGGTTGGTATTGATGATGCTTGTGTCTCTTTGCTGGCTTTCTTGTCGTGTTAAGTTGTGTTGTCAATTAGAGTCGAGTGCTCGATGATGAGGTGAAATTTGTACCTGAGAGCTATTTTTTTATACCAAATGTTTTAGATATTTTATTCTTTTTTGCTGCCTTATTTCTCTCAAAAATCTGTCTTTGGTATTTATTTTTAATATTTTCTTTTATTTAGAAATTTTTGAGTTTATAATTTCAGGTACATCAAGTGCAAAATTGGACAAAGGTAAGGGTAAGGTGATTTATGAGAGGGGGGTTGTAGGAGATCTCTAAGACAGAAATGTAGACGACTTAGTGAGGAAGGAAAAAAAGACCCTAAAGAAAATGTGTTTACAAAAGTGATAGTATGTGGTTTAGAGGCTGTCGGTGGTGGGGTACATGCTGGTGGTGTTGGGGTGCAGGCTGGTGGTGGTGGTTTGGAGGCTGGTGGTGGTGGGGTACATGCTGTTGGTGGTGGGGTACATGCTGGTGGTGGTGTCTTGGAGGCTGTGTGGTGTTAGCAAGGATGACTTGGAGATTTATGTAGAGGGTGAAGATGGAGAATTCACCCGATACCAAGTTTTTGAAACATGGAACACACTCTCATTTGATGAAGGTCATGAGATACCAATGAGCCCACAATGATGAGGATCCGAAGTCTCTCTTTTCTGCTTGTTCGAGGGGCGTATTAGTGGCTGCCTTGGTAAGATATTGGAATTTTTTGTACTAACTTTTTGCTGCTTTGTTGGGCCATGTAAATGATGATCATTATGTAATTTTTTGCTTATTAGTAATGATAATCTAACTTGTTGGGTATTAGGGAATGTTGTAAAGGTCTAATGTTTGTAATGATTAATGGATGTAATGGATGTTGCCCCTTTTATATTAGGGTTGCTGATTTTGTAATGATGTTGGAAGCTTGGAATGATTAATGGCAGTTTTTGTTCAATTTTAATTTTATATTTTTTTTTTATCTAATACTTTAAGTCTGATTTTATTTATTTTATTTCTAATATTTATTAAATACTAAGTAAAACAAATGTTTGATCGTTAGAGAGAGACGTCTTCACTATTCTTTATTAGACATTAAAACATTAAGTAACAAGGCCGAACACGTTCAAACATTAAGTAAGTCTTATGGATAATATAAATGGGCTGAAAATGGGCTGAAAATGTACATAATGAACACGTTCAAACACACTTGTTCAAACACGTTCAAACACGTTCCAAATATAAATGGGCTGAAAATGAACATAATGATTAATTCAACTATTTACATAAATTAAAAAAAAGTTGGAGGTTAAGAATTAAGATACCTTATGGATTATGCCCTATGGTGTACGGAAGTCATGGCTTAAATGCATGTCTAACAACAGAAACTATGTGTTTCATCTCCGCCTAATCGAGAACTACTCCAAATATTAATGTACTTGTCAGAAAAAATCAAAAAATGTGTTCCATCGATTTTTGAAAAAAATAAAAGAAAGATAAAACTTGAAATAAATGGTAATCTTATACGTCTTGGTCTTGCACCCCAAAAACAAATAAATGGTGTTGGGTCGGAATGGCATTGAGTCGGGTTTAGTTGGGTCGGGTGCTAACAGGGTTGGGTCGAAACTGGGTCGGTGATAGCTGGGTTGGGTCACAACTGGGTCGGTGATAGCTGGTTGGTCAAACTGGGTCGGTGATAGCTGGGTTGGGTCACAACTGGGTCGGTGATAGCTGGGTTGGGTCACAACTGGGTCGGTGATAGCTGGGTTGGGTCACAACTGGGTCGGTGATAGCTGGGTTGGGTCACAACTGGGTTGGGTGGTAACTGGGTTGGGTGAAAACTGGGTTAGGTGATAACTGGGTTGGGTGATAACTGGGTGGGTTTAACTGGGTCATTGGCGGGTGAAGTTGGGTGCGGGTCATTTTGGGTCGGAAACAGGTTGGGTCTGGGTCGTTATTCACGGGTGCAATGGGTACGGGTACAACTGGGTCGGCCCAACTCAGGTTGGGTTACTAATTCCACGGGTTAAACTGGGCACGGGTGAACACTGGGTCAGAATGGGTCGGCTTTCCAACCGACCACTCTCGGCTCGGAACAGGTTGGGTCTGGGTCGCATGCGGGTTCACCCGTGGGTCGGCCCAGTTTTTGACACCTCTAACTTGATGTAATGACAAACAATAACCTTTCCCCCACACTTAAATCTTACATTGCCCTTAATGTAACATTTAGAATATGAAAGATATCATGAAAATTCTCAAAAATCATACCATGTAATAATATAAAAAAAATACACTAAAATAAAAGCAAACTAAAAGAAGAGTTTTAAGAAAGAAAATCTGATTCTTGTGTTGCCTCCCAAGTAGCGCCTTTGTTTATCTCGTTGGCTTGACATTTCCACTTCTATATCAAGACTCGTGTAGCTCCTCATGATATCATCTTTAACCTACAATATATTAGCTTGATCATAGAATATGAAAACACAGTTGCATATAAAAAAAAATCCAAATATTAAATGATTCTTCTTTTTCTTAGGAATGGTGGATTTCTCTAATTTTCAAAATATAGTATCTCTGTCATTCAGTTTTTCAAATAAAGCATACATTAGAGTACTCACTTGAAAAATTTTAAACTATAAAAACCATCTAACTTAAAGCTTAAAATTCAAGTAGTGCATAAGTAGGCAAGACATGTATGTTTTCTTGTCTGATACTTAATTCAATATATTTCTCCTTCCCATTAGACATCTCACAATAATCAACCTGTTTCATTTTATAATCATGATATGACAAAGATTGATACTAGCTAGCACAAAATAGAAATATTGGAGTATAAGAAGTTGATCACTCTTCTTACATAACTTCCAAACCTTGTGAAATTTTAAAAGTGCTCAATAGGAATCTGACAAGTAAGAACATCTCAATAACCTAACAATCTAGAACCATACTTGTAACACTGAACAAATAAATTCGGAAACAAGAAGTTTGAATACAAACTCTTAACATGAAGTATTACTTACAATCCATAAGAATATAGTTCTAATTGATCATTTTCATCCCATAATAGATGTTTAACTCACAAATCTATACTATCAGATCAATGTAAATATGCATCAAGGGGTATACAAATGCCACACCATACTTCTTCCCTTCATATTTATAATTATTCTTAGCACAAGAATAGATAACAAAGAAACTATAAACCCTTCATGCAAGTCATATACATTTCTTATGACAGGAATCAAGAATCACACCACTCATCATATGTTCTTTAGCCCTCTCGGTCTTAGTAATCAATAATTTCAATAAAATTTCAATATTCAAAGTACATTATTCACACAACTTAAGCACATAATCTTATCTTCTTAGGTTCATTTGGTTTTCAGAAACAAGTTCCAATAAACTATAAATTAATTAAACAAGAGAAAACATAGCTGCAGTTAACTTAAAAAACTGAACTTGAATCCATTATAGAGTATCCGCACAAATTATAGTAACAATAAGTTATTGGAAGAACGTATTGCATTTGTGCAATCATACATGTTTCTTTTGTTATTTCAAAGTTTAGAACAAAAGTTCAACATCAACAGTTCATAAGTTGGCTTTCACTATGATACAAAGTGCATACGAAGCAGCTAGACTAAGCTCCTAAGATATATCTCACACACACACACACACACACACACACACACACACACACACACACACACACACACACACACACACACACACACACACACACACACACACACACACACACACACACACACACACACACACACACACACACACACACACACACACACACACACACACACACACACACACACACACACACACACACACATATATATATGGGCATATCTATGTCCTTTCTCCAATTCATGCTTTAGATCTTAATTTCAGCAGTACATAAACATGTTCAGATTAAAACAAAAACTTACAATAGTAACTGAAATCCAAGCGGCTAGTTGACTTCCACGTTACAAGACACATATCAACACACAATTTTAACGTAAACAAAACATGGCCATAACTAGGTTAGACGGTATGATAAAGTTAGCAATTATCCTTAATTGCCACCTTAATTAATCCAAATAAAAATCAACTAGAAAGAAATAACTAAGAACATAGTATGCAAAAAGAAGTTAGAGAACATACTATAAGCTAAGAAATTCCAACTGAATCAAACATTCATTAGACAACCTAAGACCATAAGTATAATTAAGTCATAAATTACAAAAGATTAATTAGCACCACAATTGAACTTTGAGTATTGAAAAAGTATCATATACCTCCCCGGCAACGGCGTCAAAATTTGGTACGTGTCGTTATGCGTACAAATTGAAACCTTGTTTCATCCACAATAGTATTAATTAAGTTTAGTACAACGATAAATAAGGGTCGATCCCACGGAGAGGTTTATATATTCTTAAAATCCAAGTTCAACTAATTAAGAGTACGTAACTATTATATACATGTTATTTACTAATATATACATATTCACATTATTTTGGGGGGGTTTTACAAGATGTTTTTGTGAATTTAACAATAAGTCTAACCTACTATTTACAAGTGACGACAAGTAATTCCACTTTAAGCTCATAATTCTGTTAGAGATTTATAAATTCATAACCTTGATTATACTTCCAATTTCATAAATCCAAGATTGATTAGATAGATTAATTATTGGAATTCAAGTAGCCAAATTCCCCTATACTTCCATACTTTTAATCAACATTGAACTAGGTCGAATATCGATTCTAAACTAATCTAATCACCACAAGTATTTCGCAACTTTCGACGATTAAACTAGAAGCATTATAGAACTATAAGTACATAATTAATCCCTAATTAATCTAAACATATCATATCTTTACGTTGAAATAACTAGTCCAAGTAATATTCTAGTTTGAACTTAAAACCATATTTGCATGCCTATATTAAACTAGTTACCACTTGTTATACAATTTAGACTAGGCTAAATCACATAACTAGCAATAATCTCAACTTTATACCTAATAAGATAGCAAATTAAGCATAGAATTGAAATTTAAACATTACAATCAAATATAATTTGAGTATCTAACAACAAAAAATCTTTAATTCAACTCGTAATTCAACAACACAATCCAAATTTACTTCAAACACACAATCCAACTTAATTTAAATATCACAATCCAAACTTATGAACTTATGAATTTGGGCGGAAATTCACCTTCGGGTTTCGAATTTCGCACCTACGTCCAAGCTTGAACCTCACCCTCCTCGGTTGTGTGCTAGGACTCCAACCAAAGATTGTCTTCTTCGTCGAACTCGAGTACTCCAAATTAGCCCTGAAATTTAACGCTAACTCTCTCTATTTCTCTCTTGAAGTTTTATGGAATTTCTTTCATAATATTTTTGGACCCCGCAATTGGGTATTTATACCCAAATTCCGCCGCCTAAGAGGAGATTCGAACCATTTGGAGCCAAGAATTGGGCTCTAAGTTTTCGGTCCTAAAACCGACTTTCTCGTTGCTTGTGGCACCACTTGTGTTCTCTGCTCCATCTGATTGGTCGCAATTCGCGGCGTTTCTGATTGGTGAAGATGGGTGGTTAAAGATGGCGGTTTGAAGGAAGGAGTGAGGTGGAGCGCAGAGAGGAGGTGCGAATAGGAAGAGGACATCACTTCTTTATTCTGTTTTGTGGTTTCCCTTTTTTTCTTTTCTTTGCTTTTATTTCTTCTTTTCCTCTTGTTTCTTTCTTTTTTCCTTTTTCTTCTTTTCTTCTATTGTCTGTTTATCTTCAAGTTGGGCTGAATTTCCATATAGAGATTGGGCTTGACTTGTAATTTTTTTGGGGACCAAGGTTTCTCATTAAACAACAAAAAGAAAAATATTATAATTAAGTAATATTAGTAATAAAGAAAAATATAGTATATTATATCTGATAGTATTAAAAGTACATAAAATGCGTTAAAACAATAATATAAACATACTTATAATATTAAAATAAGAGGAGATAAATATATGAAACCATGCACTTATCAACAACCTTATCAATATGCTTGACCTAAGCTACGATCAAGTAGATATCTACCTCCACCTCAGCCACTTTATGCTCCGTAACAGACAATGGGATCTTTATAAACTGGTTGCCCTTTTGCCTTATCATCTCGTCAAACTAATAAAAGGAATACCTCTACTGGTTAACCCCATTCCTGAGACACCCGTATGGGGCCTGTCTTCCTCAGCTGAGTTCACTGTCAAATCAGCCACTTGGCTAGCCGATAGAGCTCCTTTTATACAGCCCAAATGGGCCTTTTCGGTGGATCTGGAGCCTACCTATCCCCCCCGAAACTACATATTTTCCTCTGGCAAATTTGTCATAACAGTCTTGGCCTCTACCAAATTCTAGCGCAACAACACATTATCCCGAAGAATCTCTCGACCATTTATTTCTTATGTGTTCATGTATTCAACCCCTGTGCGATGTACAACAAGTTAGAGATTGGGTCCCCAATCTTCCCAATGGTACCTCCTTGCACACTGTTCTTTCACTCTTACGATCAAATAAGAAACAAAATATTAGATTCATTTACCTTATTTGGCACATTTGGAAAGAGAGAAACGATGTCATTTTTAATAAGGCCATCCTTAATATCCACCGAATCATTCACAAGGCCATATTCCTCCACAAGGAATGGACCATAAGGGAGACAGTGGACGACTGTTTCTCTTAGGGGGTCCCCGTTCCCCTCACCACACCAGACTCATTCATCTACACACCACCACCCTAACCACTCCATCCTCTTCGCATGAGAGCCTCCACCTCCACAAACTTTCAAACTCAACTTTGACGGTTCAGTTCGTGGCACCTCCGCAATCGTAGGAATTATAATCCGGGATTCCTTGGGAGAATTTGTCACCGCCTCAGCACGTAACCTTGACACGTCATCGGTCTACATTACCGAAGCCAAAGCTCTCCACCACGGTATTATCCAAGCCCTTCAACATAACATTCGGCACCTTCTCATTGAAGGCGGAATCTTTTGGTCGTCAACACAGTCAAAGGCATATGGTCACCTCCATGGCAGATCTCCAACATCATCACCGACATTCACTACCTCCTCAAGATTTCCAGTCCTAGGATATTTGTCATGTGTTTAGAGAAGCTAACGCCGCATCAGATTGGATAGCTAATGTGGGTCATCTAGTAGACGGTCATTTCTCTGTAGTCGATTGCACTTCTTCTGCTCTTCATCCTATCCTTGTAACTGCTAAGGTAGGAGCTCCCCTCTTGTGGAGGGTCTCATAACCTTTATTTTCTTACCTTTATATAAAAAAATGTTATAGTATTATTCATTTTTGTTTGGATTTCCCTTTTATTTGGAGGGATGGAACCATATTATCAAATTTTGGCTTATCATTATCAATTACTTGTTTTCTTTGTTTGGATTCCCATTTGTTTCGATTTCCCCATTTTTTGCAGTCTCATTTGATGGCTTCTAATGAAGTCAAAGGGGCTTTTTAATTACTTAGTAGGATTGCTGCTGGAATTTTGGTGAAGAGCAACACACACCAGCCCAAATAAACACAGACCTTGTTCTGATAAAAAAAATTTAGATAAGTTAAAATATGTTTATTAAGACAAGTTATGATTTTTAACACACTCACAAAATAATTTTATATAAGCCCTAATAAGATCAGACAAGCAAAAATAAATTGAAAGGGGCTAAAGGGAAAAACAAAGAGACATGGGTATTTTTTGTTAATTGGATTCGGTTTTGCCCAATAAGTAGATAGTGCACACACTTGCCCAATAAGTACGCTAATGAACATGGATTTCATAAAATGATTATTAAGTGAAAAAAGAAAACTAATGTCGTTAATTTTTTTTGTAAGGGGCCTAAACTGTCAAATATTATTTTGCATAAGACACACTATTAAAAATTAAGCTTAATGTGCATTTATAGTTTAAAATCTATAATAATCATCACCGTAATTCTACAACATATATATTTTTTTTTACCTAAAATCCAATTTTCAAAAACTAAGATCAAATTCACATTTAAAATGAATGTCATTCTTTTGCTTGTCCAAATTTACTCATGTTTAAATTTTTGATTATAGGACCAAAATTTGACGTTCTTCAAAATGTTCATTTTCAAACATATTGTTTTAGTTTACACAAATCAGCGATTCAACATGTGTTCGTATGTTAAGATACAATTGTAAGGATTCATGCCTTAAACCCCGTTAAAAGACACTTATGCAGGCCCAACCGATCTAATTTAGACCCTAAACTAATTTATCTTGACGAGGAGAAAATGGAATAAACATACCCACAATATCCATACCAATATTAGGGGGAAAAGATTTGCGTGGAAAATGTTCTATTCCAGGTCTTATCAACAGTTATACAGTCACTCAAATTCATAGTATCATAATCAAGAGGTCCAAAAACAATAGAAGAAATAGTAACCGTATACACCCAATTATTATACCAAAAAGAGATCCTGTCACCATTAACAATTTGGCATCTCAAACCACGCCTAAGAATCAGAAAAAGACGCATAAGATTTCTTCATTACCAAGAAGTACTATTATTCAAAACATAATTCCAAAGAGAGGCTTGTTTCAAATACTTATCTATAATCAAATCAACCTAAATATTATTCAGGAGAGGAAACAATCATCCGCAATAATTTCATTTAAAAAGTCAAATTTGTAGTTTTCACCTTCTTGAATCCAATGAGATCTGCACCCCCGCATTAAGATCCTTATTCCAGAAAAAATTCCTATTAGTTTTATCTAAACCTTGCATAATAGAAGAGGGGAGACAAAAATTTTACACTTGAAAATTAGTCTTAGTAGCTAGATTGGAGTAAATCAACACAGCTTGACCCACTTGAGAAAGCAAATTAGCCTTCCATTTTACTAATTGATTCACAAACTTATCCAGGACTGCCCCAAAGGTATTCTATTAACCATAGAATCAATAATGGCACATCTTAAATAAGTACCTAAAGAAAAAGCATTATCCATCAACATAATATTCTTAAAAATTAAAAAATCTTCTTAGGAAACATTTGAAGTACATTGAAAAGCGAAATTATAAAAATTAACTAATTGATCAAACATACAACAATATTCATCTAAAATAGTTTTAATAAATTGACAACTCACAATATTTGCTTTATCAAACAAAATGGTAGGCAAACATTAAAAAAAAGAGCACTTTTATACCTTATCTACCAATCTTGAGTCCAAGTAGTTTGGAATTCGAAACTATGATTATGAATTTGACACGCCAAAAGCTCAGCATATAGAATAAATAGATACGGAGATAAGGGATCCTCCTGGTGCAAACCCCTAGAAGGATAATAAATATCACCTGAAATCCCATTTACTAACACAGAAAAAGACATTGTAGATATGCAAGCTTTGACCCATTGGACACAAGTAGGATGAAACCCAAACTTTTCAAGAGTTATAAGCACATAATCCCATTCTAATCTATATACGCCTTTTCCATATCTAATTTAATAGCAATCCAATCATCTTTCCCTCCTTTATTTTTAAAGTAATGAAAAATCTCATGAGCTATAAGAATATTATCTTTTAATCTTTCTGGGATAAAATCCCCTTCGAGTGGATGAATAATATTTCTCAGAAAAACTTGGAGACGATTTCAAAGAATTTTGAGATAATCTTATAAATGGTAAAACTAGAGGTGATCATGGGTCGGGCCGGACTTGGCCCCAAAAAGTGTCTCATTTCGGGCCAAAGCCTTAGGAGAGCCAAGTTATGGGCCAAAATTCCCGCACCGTAACCCGCAAATTCGGGATAGGCCAAGCGGGATTTTAGGTCCATTTTCGGATCGGTAAAAAATTTAGCCTAATTTTGCATATTTAAGTTGCATGTGGCCTAGAATTTTTGCCTAAAAAATCAAGCTTGACCGGGCCCAACCGCGGGCCGAAAATTCGCGTCCAAAGCCCGTCCATGTTGATCACCTCTAGGTAAAACATAAACTAATAGGTCTAAAATGATTTGCAGATTCAGGCAAGTCAATTTACTAGTCGAAAATAGCTCATCGAATCTGGTCAAAATTGGGCTTATAGATCCGATTTAGGTTCGAATCGGATGGGCCCGCAACAGTTCCTAAAGATTAACTTATCCATCTCTAAACCGGATCGATTAATCACTAATTGATCTGGTTTTAAATGAAAATCGGATCAGTTAACCTGGTTAATGGATTCGGCTTTTGTTCAAAACTGATTCGGTTAGTCATCTGGCGCCAACACTAGTAGAATAAATGCCTATTGCTGCGGTAAAAAAGTGGTCTATTGCGACGGTTTTGGCCGCATAGCAATTAAGGGGGCAGCAATATGTAATTAATATATTGCTGCGTATTAAAACCGCAGCAATATTTGAACATATTACTACGGTTTTTGGGAAAAACCGTAGCAAATTATTTTATATCAAAATAATATTGCATATTGTTGCGGTTTCTATAAAAAACTGCAGCAATATATGGTATATAATAATAAAAATTACGCATATTGCTGCGGTTTCTTTCTAAAACCGTAGCAATAGACGCTGGGCAGGTAAAAAATATATATATATTTATTTTACTTTTTCAAACCTAAATTTTTTGTGGTTATAATAACATTATTATAATATGTTATATTAGCTACAACAATTCAATGTTATAAACACCCAATACAAAAAGAAACTAAAAAGCAGAAAAATATATTACAAATTACAAATTCACTGTAATGAAATTACAATTACAAAATTAAACAAAAAAACAGGAAAATATATTACAAATCAAATTCACTGTAATGAAATTATAATTACAAAATTAAACAAAAAAGCAAAAAAATATATTACAAACAAAAATCTGAAAATCGAAAAAATGAATAAAAAAATATTATCACTGATAACGAAAAAAATGACGAGAAAAAAAACGAAAAGAAATTCTGCTTTTTTGTATGGCATAGTGAACGACGAGAAAAAACAAAAGAAATTCAGATCTGGATCGAACGGCGGAGTAGAGGAGGCACGAACACTCTGGTCGAGGCCGTTGGACTTGGCGGCTTCATCGCGTCGCTCCGTTCGAAGGTTGACGGGAGCAGTCGAGGCTGGTGGACGACGAAGATCGCGTCGCTCCGTTCACGCGTGGGAACGTGCTAATGTGCTTAGGTTGTTGGACTCGTTTTGTTTATGCACCCCTATATCCTTTATCTGACGCGTGGGAACGTACTTGTTGAGAGAGAACGTGTCGCCGGTGAAGGTTGAGAGAGATGAGAGATGAGAGGTTGAGAGAGATGAGAGAATGATAGAGATGAGAGAGATGAGAGAGGTTGAGAGAGAGAGAAGGTTGAGAGAATGAAAGAATCGGCTGGTGAGGATTGAGAGAATGAGAGGGGGAAAAAACCCTAACACGCTTTTTATATATATTTTTTATAATTTTGCTGCGGTTTTTACCAAGAACCGCAGGAATATATTAAAAATATTTTTTTAAAATATTATTTTATTATATTGTTGCGGTTCTTGACAAAAACCGCAGCAATATGTTTGGTCAAATAGTCAATTTTTTTTCAAAAAAATTTTGATAGATACCATATTGCTGCGGTTTTAAGAAGAAACCGCAGCAATATCTTTATTTCATATTTTATATTTATTTTTATGTGATATATTGTTGCATATGGGTAAAACTGCAGCAATATCACCGCAGCAATAAGCAATTATTCTACTAGTGCAAGTTGCTAAGTGGTTTTCGTGATTAACTGGTCCGATTTTGTGCCATGACCGAACCACTTAATTAGATAAAGTAAACGAAAAAAAATCGAGCTAAATACCAAATACGCAATAAAATCCAAACGCAAGGAATCCAAACCCAAGTTCCAAACAAACGCAAGAAACTAAAAGAATAACCCAAATTCAGAACTAAATACCAAAATAAATTCCAAATGACATATTATGCGAAATTCAGAATGGAAAAAAAGGCAAACAATTCCAACCCAAATAATAAACCAAATTCTAAAATAACGAATTCAGAGGCAAAATTACATCATAATCTCTAGTTTTCAAGATAAAAGAACCCTAGATCTTATTACGAAAACAAAATGAAAAAAAAATCTAGAATATAATTTAAATTACAAGATAAAAGAAAAACCCTAATCTAATTACGATAATGAAATGAAAAGAAAAAAAGAAGAAAAATTACAAGATCTTCAATTTAGATGTAAAAACCCTAGACCTAAAAAATACGAAAAGCTATGCTTATCTTCGATTTAGATGAAGCAGCGTTGATGAATGACGAATGGAATTCTTCGAGTGACGAACAAAGATTTCATTATGCATTACGAGTGGAGTTCTTCGAGTTCTTTTCTCAAATAACGAATTTTCTCAATCACGGGAGGATAAACACATGGGAAAGGGGTGCGTGGTAGTTTTTTATTCGTGGGGGTGAGAAAGAAGAGAGAGAGAGGAGAGACTAGAAATCCATCTATCTATACAAATATATTAGAAGGTGTGCGAAAGAAAGCATATGTGCCACGTGGCACTCTCCTCAAATTTCTGATGCAAATATTTTATGTCTATTTGTACTCCTCGCTTTTTACAAAATAATGTGTAAGTGCAAGGTATCGAACACGTGACCTATGAAATGAAAAGTAAGAGCTTAACCATCAATACACTATGACTTAGTTGTTTAATGTTCCAAATAAAATATGATAAAGTCTTGTAATAATTATAATTAACTAAAAAGACTTAACTTACAAGAGGATATTAATGTCATATTCTTTTACCACAATTTCTTTTAAGTCATTGTTTTCAAACTCAAGTCTTTCAATTTTTTTTACTTATCACGTCGTGACGTGAAATTTTCAATTTTTTAATGGACAAAAAATACGAAAAGTAGCAAAATATATTATGAAATTTAAAAATAATTAGTAATATATTTGTTTATTGTAACTGACCCGAGGCATCACTCGGGTAAAAACTAGTGCAAATATATTAAAAGGCGTGCAAAAGAAAGTCTATGTGCCACGTGGCATTCTCCTCAAATTTCTAATGCAAATGCTTTATGTTCATGTATACTCCTCATTTTTTTTTAAAAGTTGTAAGTGTAAGGTATCAAACACGTGACCTTTGAAATGAAAAGTAAGAGCTTAACCATCAATACACTATAACTTTGTTGTTTAATGTTTGAAATAAAATATGATAAGTCTTGTAATAATTGTAGTTAACTAAAAAGACTTAACAAGTATATACTCCTTCCGTTTTTTTATTGCTACATTGTTGTATGCACAACCATTTATGCAATGTCACTTTCAAATTAGAGTGTATTTTTTGATCCATTTAATGTAAAATAGTGAGAAAAAGTAAAAAAAAGTAGTATTTTTGTGTCGAAAAAGAGAAAAACAAATATAAAACTATCAATTTATGGTGGGCAAAACAAGAAAAATGTAGAAATTTTAAAAACAAGAACCATTTAAGAAAAATGTACCAATTAAAACATCTTTTACAATCTTATTACGTAACGTCCAAGAGAATATTGATGTCATATTATCTTACCATAATTCTTTTTAAGGTATTGTTTTCAAACTCAAAGCTTCTTTTTTTTTACTTATCACGTCGTGACGTGAATTTTTCAATTTCTTAACAGACATAAATTACGAAAAGTAGCAAAATAAAATATGAAATAAAAAATAATAATAATATATTTGTTTATTGTAACTGACCCGAGGCATCGCCGTTGCAAAAAAACTAGTTTAGGATTACAAAGAGGATGGTGTGAATGAAAGAGGGATTAGGGTTTGGGAAATAAATGTGGTGGATGGAGAGGGATTCGAGCTGGACTTCGTGAGAGAAAGGGGGGAGTGAGTTGGGCCGCTATTTGAGAATGGAAGGAATTTGGGCTTGTGTTGTTGTGGGCTCAACGCTGAATAAGACATTTTATTATCCGACGAAATTAACATATCCAGTTTAGTGAACCAGATAAGTTAACAAAAAACCGAGCGCTTTGCCTACCAAAAAATGCAATATTTACGGATCCGATTTTGTTAAAACCGGATCTGTTGTTAAGTGACACATAACGTTTTTTCCACTAGTGATTTTAGGAATCAAAGTAATAACCATATGATTAATCTCGCTTAACGTCTTTCCAAAATGAAACAAAGCCTTTATTACTCGGCACACCGAACCAGCAATTAGTGACCGATACTTTAGGAAAAAAAAAAGGCGAGAACCTATTTGAGCCAGGAGTTTTATCTTGTGCTAGATCAAACATGACATATTTAATAATTTCTACATTAAAACACTACTAATTAGCTTATTATTATCTTGAGGCGTCAAAATAGGTGTAATCAAATCAAAATCAACCAAGGGATAAAAAAAACAATCTTTATATGAAGTAAACTGTTTAATAAAATTACACGTGATTTCATTTTCAATAGTATATGGGTTAGTCATGAACTAGTTTCAAAAGATTTAATTTGATCTTGATTTCTTTTAGTAGTTAGGAAGTTTTTTTTTTGACATCGAGAAAATTTACATCAATTAAAATTGAGATTACATCCTAAGGATATTGCATCCATTCTAAAAAACAAAGAAACTAAAGCAAACGGAGCATTATATGCTCTTACAAAACAAGTACAATGATGTAAATAAATAAAGCTGCTAGAAATCTGCTTGCAATGGAGGTCATTAAGGTTGGACAACTGGATGACTTTGTTGCTGACAGGAGAGGAGCGACAAAGACCTGAACAGAGGAGTGGGAAGGGTGGACCTGCTTCATGATCGGGGCGACAAAGGAACAGCGAGTTAATAGACTCGCAACAAAACCAAGTCACAATCCTTTGCGACTGAATACCCTGTGGAATGGGTATTTCTGGCTTCTTCGGTGAGGAGAAGCTCGAATGCGTTGACGTGCTATAAACCCAATTAACAAATTCGGGAGCCATCTTCAGATATCGTTTTGTCAAGGCAATGATCAAGAAGGTCATTACCAAGCGAGAAAGAGATCTAAGCATTGTTAGATCTCGAACAAACCTCCGATTCACAAAATCGGAGAGAACAAACCCCAGCAATGAAACCACGTGCCGCACAAACCTGAGCCAATCGTACAGACCAGACCCAACAATTTGACGACAAAAACTACCTCCAACAAGAACCAAAAACACCAAGCAGATTGAGAAAGCAAAACATATGTTCATATTACCACTACCAAGAAACAGACAACACAGAAAACACCTAGGGCCAACACTAATAACTCGAACCGGGGACGGGGAAAGGAAGCCACCAACTAGGACCGCAACACTGACAAGGGGAGGGGGAGGAAAAGCCCAGGACAACTACAGCGAATACGTACGAGATAGGGTAGGGGGAAGGGGAAGCCCACAGCAACACTGTAACACCCCAATAATTCTCTTTTTCTAGAAATAACTTTATAATGAACCTTAGAGAATCACGCAGGCATTATCGCCCGTGTGATAACGTTTCGGCTTACTCAGAATTTTGCAGCGGAAAACTTATTAAAAATCAACTTTATTAAAAATTATGAAACCAAATGACAATGTCAGAATTAAACACACCAACTTAAACTATTGTCAGAAAATATAAACTCCTAGAAAACCACTTAAATAAACTAATGTCACAAGAGCCTCTCCATTCAGATTCCCCAATGATATGCATCTTCGAACCTGTAATGTCAATGCTGTCTTGACTCTGCTCCCCGAAGGATCACCACAGGATCAATAGGCAAAGCCATGATCACAAACACAGACAAGCACGTAATCAGCAAAGCTGAGTACTACATATCAGACATACTAACCCTAAACATGATACTACAAAACATAACTTGCAGGAATATAATAATAAAACATAAACATCTGCAGACGACTCCTACTGAACTAGACTCTAAACTTTTATTTCTTCTTTAAATGGAATAGTTATGGGATGAGTTGTCTATACTGAAGTAGGAGATATGGGAGCTACCACATATTCCAAATGACCTGCGATATCGAGGAACCTTTGAGCTAAAAAGGAAAGGTGATCAACCCAATCCTAGGAAAATACATATCACAGGGACTATGTATCCCAACCCTTAGTGTCCAACTCTAGACGTGCACCAGTCTAAAGTCTATAACCTATCTCGTTTCACTTTACTTGCATTCATTTTAATACTTGTGTTGACACCAACCAAGCACATAACACATAAACTAATAATCACATAACATCACAAAACTCCTTTTTATCTTAGAATTAACAAGTGTTCACAACTTATCATCAAGACTCCTTTAACTTCTTTTATTCTTTACTAACTTGCCTGTTGAACCTAGCCAACAGTAAACTGTACCTTTATATAGGTATAACTCATACTTACAAATAAGATCCACGGTTCTTATAAGATAAATAAATAATACTCAGAATCTATGTAACACATGATTCAACTTACTTACATTAATTCACTCACGAATTAATACATAACTGAACTTATCTGCTTGCATCAAACTTCCATACAAAATACATACTCATAAATACTTCTAGTTTACATGTAGCACAAGGCAAATAACATGTAAAACAATTCCAGTAATCATATATAGAACAACAGAGTCCTATACATGATACTAATAAATAAAACATCCCTAAGCATGTTTCTAAACATATAGCACGTAGACTATGTACGTACCTTGTGTAAACGAATCGGTAGGCCACTTTTACGCTCTAAAAGTCTCCTACTATGAATTCTCCGCCTAGAAAATAAATAATAAAAGTAAATACTTGAACAAAAAATTTACAGCAACTTTAAAAACGTCCCAAACCCTTTTAAAGTCTTTAAAATCGTTTTTATGTATTAAACTTTCGTTATTTTTAATCCCTAGTATAGTACAACTATTCTAGTGATTAAAAATCATTAAAACCTTAAAATACATACTTTCTGAATTCCAGCATTATAAAATTTTAAACCTTCTGAAAATATATTTAATACATATAAAATCATATTCTAACAAAATCAATTTATACTTTAAATATAGTTTCTAGTGATTAAAACCCTAAAAACTATTCTTTCATAATAAAAACTAAAATAATAAATCTGAAATTTATTATTTTTACATATATGACAAACCGAAATATATTTCATATAAAATAATAATTTAAATCATAAACATGCTAATAAAATAAAATAATATAAAAAATAATACTTTAATGGAATCTTAGAGAAGAAAAAAGAAAAACAACCAAAACAAGAGGAGGAAGGCGCCGGCAGCTGTGACAGCAGCACAGAGGACGGCGGCAGCTTCTTGGCTTCAAAAGTTTTGTGACGTTTCTTGTTCAACAAGAAACGTTACTTAGCGAAGAAGAAACAATCTTTGAGAGGAAAATATGAAACTCACGCACAAAGGGAAGAGAGAGAGAAAAGCGTGGTGAGAGGGGAAAAAAATCACGTGCAAGGTAGGAGAGAGAAAATAGAGTGTAGGGTAAAATATTTGGGTTTTTAGGATATTTAAATAGGCTAATCCTTTTGGGCTTAGGAAAAGAGATTTCAATAATTAAAACTTTGATGACTAACAAGATGGGCTTATTAGGACTTTAGTCATCAAATATCCTTTCCCTTTTTATACTTTTGGGCTTTCGATTCCATTAAGCTTTCTTTTCAAATATGCTTTTAATAATTAAACTCTTAAAAACATGCTTAATTAAAATATTAAATTTTATTAAGCTATGAAAAATATTTTTAGTTGACTTTTAAAATAGTCAACCCTTTTTAAAAGTCAAATCATTTTCCAAACTCATTTGGATTTAAATATAACTACATAAATACTTTAATATATTTATGAAAATCTTTAAAATGTGGGGGATTACAGTCTACCCCCCTTAAAAGAAGTTTCGTCCCGAAACTTAACACAAAACCCTCGTACTTTCAAAAGTTTGAACTAACATTTCGAAAACTTTTGAGAAAAGGTAGTGCCTCTCGTGCACTTTCCCATTTTTAAAACACTTGTGTTACTTATGAACACTTTTCTTATGCGGAGACTCTACTTCTTTTGCACTAACATGTGCAAATTGCCCAACATAGGCATACATATCATGAAAATCTCATAAAAATAGACAAAAGCGCGAAATTTATCGCATTCTACCCCCTTAAAGAAAACGAGTTACGCCCTCGTAACTCACCTCAAGGAATAGGTCTGGATACTTTTTCTTCATATCCTCTTCGGCTTCCCACGTTGCCTCTTCTGACTCGTGGTTAGACCAAAGAACTTTGACAATATGAACATCCTTGTTACGCGTACTACGCACTTTCCTGTCGAGAATCTTGACAGGTCTTTCCTCATAAGTGAGGCTACTATCTATCTGAACTTTCAGGCTCTAACACATGGCGCTCATCAGGGATATAGCGCTTAAGTTGGGATATATGAAACATCATGCATCTTTTCAAACTCCATTGGCAATGCCAATCTATAAGCTACTTTCCCAATGCGCTCCAAAATCTCATATGGGCCTACATATTTAGCACTCAGCTTGCCCTTTTTCCCAAATCTCATAACGCCTTTGTGGGTGATACTTTCAGGAATACTTTATCACCTACAGCGAACTCATCTTCCGCGTTTTAAGTCTGCATAACTCTTCTGCCTATCTTGCGCAGCTTGAATTCGAGCCTGAATCAATCTAACATTCTTGACGGTCTCCTCAATAATTCGTCCCCAAAACTATATTCTCACTAAGTCATTCCAGCAAATGGGACTTCTACACTTCCGTCCATATAAGCCTCAAAAGGTGCCATCTTTATACTCGCATGGTAACTATTGTTGTAAGAAAACTCAATCAAATCTAATTGGTCCTCCCAACTTCCTTGAAAATCTATAGCACAAGCTCGCAACATATCCTCCATAGTTTGGTTAGTCCTCTCAGTCTGACCATCGGTCGCAGGGTGAAAGGCGGTACTCATCTTTAATGTTGTCCCAAGGTTTAATTGGACCTTTTTCCAAAACTTAGATAGAAATCTAGAGTCACGATCCGAATAATGTCCTTTGGAACTCCTGCAACTCACTACATGCTTGATATAGGTTGTAGCGAGTTGCTTCTTCTTCCATGTCTCCTTAATAGGTATGAAACAGCGGACTTGGTCAGTCTATCCACTATAACCCAAATGGTATCATTTCCACTCCTCGACTTGGGTAAGGCAGTCACAAAGTCCATAAAAGAATCCCACTTCCATCCAGGAACCTCTAGTTGAACTTTCCCCATGGGTCTCTTATGGTCTATCTTCACTTTCTGACAGGTTAGACACTTAGATACATACTCAGCTACCTCTCGCTTCATGTTCGGCCACCAATAAATCACCTTAAGATCCTTATACAGTTTGTCACCCCAAGGGTGCACAGAATATGGAGTTTTGCCCCTCTCCATAAGACGTCTCTTAGGTCATTGCACTTCTGTGGTACACACCACCTCCCTTTAAACCTTAGACTCCCATCATCATGAATCTTGAAGTCTACTTCCTTACCTTGCTTCATTTTCTCTTTAATCTTTCTAGATGCTCATCCCCTACTTGACCCTCAATAATCTCATCGAAAACTGACACTCCCAAAGAAAGATTACTAAGTCTAGCCTCACTTTCCCCAGGATTTAAAATTTCTAGGTTCAACCTTTGCATATCTCTACACAACTCCTCAGGGACTATCAAAGCACTCAAGCTATGACTCGATTTTCGACTCAAGGCGTCAGCAACCACATTTGCTTTCCCCTCATGATACTGGATATCTAGATCATAATCCTTAATCAACTCTAGCCATCTTCTTTGCCTCATATTCAAGTCTTTTGGGTAAATATGTACTTCAAACTCTTATGGTCTGTAAATATCTTGCAAGTTGCTCCATAAAGATAATGTCTCCAAATCTTCAATGCAAACACTATGGCAGCTAACTCTAGATCATGGGTAGGGTAATTAGCCTCATAAGGTTTCAATTGACGCGATGCATAAGCTATTACCTTACCATTCTGTTGCAACACACAACCCAAACCATTTTTCGAAGCATCACTATAGACCTCAAATCCCTCATTCCCATCAGGTAGGGTTAAGACAGGTGCAGTGGTTAAACGATCCTTCAAGATCTGAAAGCTTCCTCACACTTCTCATTCCACTCAAACTTGGACTCCTTTTTCATCAAATTAGTCATAGGTCTTGCTATCTTCGAGAAATCTCTCACAAATCTCCTATAATAGCCAGCTAAACCCAAGAAACTCCTAATGTCAGACACACTCTTTGGAGTTGGCCACTCACTCACAGCTTGAATCTTAGCAGGATCTACGAGACTCCTTCCTTAGACACAAAATGACCCAAGAATGCTACTTTCTCCAAACGAAACTCACACTTAGAGAACTTGGCATATAGTTGGTTCTTCTCAAGGTTCTCCAAAATAATCCTCAAATGTTCATCATGCTCGGTTTCATTCCTCGAATATATCAAAATGTCATCAATGAAAACCACTACGAACTTATCAAAAACTCATGAAAATTCTATTCATCAAGTCCATAAATATAGCAGGAGCATTGGTTAACCCAAATGGCATTACAGTGAACTCGTAGTGACCATAACGCGTTCTAAAGGCAGTCTTAGGTACATCCTTATCAGCTACCCTCAATTGATGATATCCTGAACGTAAGTCAATCTTCGAGAACACACTCGCTCCATTCAGTTGATCGAATAGGTCATCTATTCTAGGCAAAGGGTACTTGTTTTTGATGGTAACATTGTTCAACTCCCTATAGTCTATACATAATCTCATACTCCCATCCTTTTTCTTCACGAACAAAACAGGAGCTCCCCAAGGCGATGCACTAGGTCTGATATAACCCTTATCCAAAAGTTCTTGCAATTGTGTCTTTAACTCACTCATCTCAGGAGGTGCCATTCTATAAGGTGCCTTAGATATAGGTGCAGTTCCAGGAACTAAGTCTATGGTAAACTCAACAGCTCTTGCAGGCGGCATACCTGAAATTTCACTCGGAAATACGTCCATAAACTCATTCACTATTGGAACATCCTCAAGTTTAACTCAGCTTCTTACTCACATCTTGCACGCTACAGAAAACAGCTCACACCCCTTTCTCATCAACTTCTGCACTTGCATAGCAGAGATCACTCCAAAGTTCTTAGGTTTCCCAAATCGTCTATATGAGGTCAATTTTCCCGAAGGGTTTCTCAACACTACTTTTTGAACTTCACAATCGATCCTGGCCTTGTAATGACTCAACCAGTTCATCCCAAGAATCACATCTAAATCTCCTAAGTTAAACTCGATTAAATCGGATGGAAAGACACTCCCTCCTATCTTCAAAGGTAAGTTCTTGAACAACTTAGTACACTTAACGACTTCCCCAGTAGGAATACTAACAGACAAGTCAATTACTCATACTCACTAATCCCAGACTCTTTAGACAGAAGGCGAAATAAAAGAATAGGTCGCCCCCGAATCAAATAACGTTTTAACGAAAACTGAATTAATAGAGAAATTACCAGTTACCACATCCGCAGATCTCTCTGCTCGCTTATGACTCATCACGAACACTTTTCCTGCAGGTTTGTTCTGGGTAGGATTTCATTAGCAGTAGGCCTACTATGTTCCTTGGTTATTCTGACCTCCAGGCTTAGGACCCTGGTTCCCTATCTGTATTGACCCTGTCTAGCCTGATTACCGTTTCCCTGAGTCTTCAACCTTTTCCGTGCTTAGCGTAGCACTCATACTCTCTCTGGCCCTTCTTCTGACAATAATGGCAGGTCACTGGCTCTCCCTTACAGTCTCTCCCAGGATGGTTTTTGTCACACAACTTGCAATTGTGAACCCTCTCAGGTCTACCCTGACTACGGTTATCCTGGTTGTTCCTTCCTTGAAAGTTCCCATTTCCATTCCGGTTTTTCTTAAAGTTACCTTGGTTTCCCCAGTACTAACCTCTTTCTCTTTTCACCAACTATCCTTCTTTTTCCTCCTTTGATTGCAACCATAAATATGGAAGCTCTCCCATACACACATCTAACGATGTAAAGGTCTCACCCCCTAATCCCAGCTGGATTTCATCAGTCAACCCCTGTTCGAACCTCTGAGCCTTAAGCTCCTCAGTAGCTACCACCTCAGGTGCAAACCTAGACAGGGTTATGAACTTACTATAGTATTCAGAATAGTCATACTACCCATTCTAAGGTTGATGAACTCTTGAGCTTTCTGCTTTCTCATGAAGGCAGGGTAAAACTTTCCTCTCAGCACAATCACAAAGGCTTCCCAATTGAATCCCTCAGCAGCACTCAATCTAGCCCCATTTTCTCTCCACCACAAATCAGCCTCATCCTTTAGGTATAAAACAGCCTGTCCTACTCTCATATTAGCAGGGCAATTCACTACCTCAAATAATTTCTCAAATTCCCTAATCCAGTTTTCTAGGAAAGTAGGGTCAGCTTGTCCCTTAAATAAGGTGGTTTCACTTTGGCAGTCTTTCGAACATCTCTCCAGCAGTCTCTGGACGTTCGCCTTGTCCTGATTCAGTTTCTTCGCCAAGAGGCGAATAGCATCAGCTAGTTCAGTGTTGTTAGCCATTCTACTTCGGGACCTGAAAGTAATATAACTCTACTCAGGTTCCAGAAAACTTACATAGTCATCTAAGCAAGCAATACTTGATTTGACATTAAAGATCGCATCAACATACAATTTCACTAAGTTTCAACATGGAATGTTCTCTAATATTCATATAGTTGTTCACGTAAATAAATTCATATCCACATGAAATTAAACAAGAAAATTGTAATCACATAATGAAATAAAAAAATATATATTTCCCATTACGTGCCCAAAATAAATTTTTACTCCTTAATAAAAAACTATATTTTATTCTTCCATAGAAGGGAAAAAAAATGTGAAATAAAATAACACACTAGTGTATTATATTTTCCTAAAATGCTAATCTATAAAAACCCTTTGTCTTGTTGGTACATATCCAACATTATTCTTATAACTTAAAACCTTATGTATATCTATATGTATATATAAAAAAAATATCTATAAGTATATATAGCCTATGGCACTACATTGCCATCCTTATCCTTGTCTTCCTTATATTGTGGTATGAAGTCTCATCACTAGCTTCATCCTCTTCTTCATCCTCATAGTAATCAATGAACTTTCTCTTGATCTTAGACTGTCTAGTAGGTATGGTGTCCAAGTCCTCTTCAGGTTCAGATTCAATCCTCATACATGCATCATAAATGTCCTCCCTAGTAGTACCTCTAGCACGATCCATCTCTATGATGACTTCATCATCCCTAGCATATTCTTCCTCAGAATGCAACGCATTATCCAATGCAGTTCTTCATACTCCCTATGGTCAATGGGTGGATGACGGTTGTCGGCTTCATCGTCAGTCAGAACGATGGGGTTAAAATAGTTTCCTAAATTTGCAGCCATATTCGTAGAGCTACATCACAATAAACCAGAAGGTTTAGCACTCTTCCTAACGTTTCCCACAAATAATCAAGAGGTAAACAAAAACAAAGGCATGTAAATATACACTTTGTAGGCAAGAATTATAAATAAGCAGGGAAGAAAAACATTCATGCATCGTTAGCAGGGAAGAAAATAATAATGCACTTATTTGCAGGGAAGAAAATAATAATGATGCTGAACTAACTTTTTAATGCAGGCATATAATATTTCTATCCTATATGCCCTTCTTATACTACCCATTCTCACAATGCCATACTATAAACCTTAAAGGCATGAAAAATAATGCAGACACTTTTATAAATAACATTACTTAAGTGCCTAAAATAACTTTTCGAAATAAAATATTTCGGACCCAAGACACTCGAAAAAAAATGTTCACTCGAAAAAAAAAAAATTTTTTTTTTTTCGGACTCAGCACGTTTTCGAAAAAAAAAAAAAATTTTTCTTTTCGGACTCCTCAAATTTTCGAAAAAAAAATTCGAACTCACAGAATTTTTCGAAAACAACATTTTTGTACCTCTAATTTTCCCAAAAAAAATTTCGGTGTTTCAAAAAAATTTCTGAAATAAAACGTAGGAGCAATACTAAGGTTTCCTCCAAATAGCCAATAAGCTAGGTAACTTAAAAAGCTAAAGTCACTTAATAAGCTAGTTAGTTAGCGCCTATAAGTCTTAAACTAACCTAAAGCTCCCAGATACCACTTTGTAACACGCCGATAATTCTCTTTTTCTAGAAATAACTTTATAATAAACCTTAGAGAATTACCCAGGCATTATCGCCCGCCCGTGTGATAACGTTTCGGCTTACTCAGAATTTTGCAGCGGAAAACTTATTAAAAATCAACTTTATTAAAACTTATGAAACCAAATGACAATGTCAGAATTAAACACACCAACTTTAACTATTGTCTGAAAATATAAAATCCTAGAAAACCACTTAAATAAAACTAATGTCACAAGAGCCTCTCCATTACTCTGCTCTCCCGAAGGATCACCACAGGATCAATAGGCAAAGCCATGATCACAAACACAGACAAGCACGTAATCAGCAAAGCTGAGTACTACATATCAGACATACGTAACCCTAAACATGATACTACAAAAACATCACTTGCAGGAATAGATAATAATAAACATATAACCATCTGCAGACGACTCCTACTGAACTAGACTCTAAACTTTTATTTCTTCTTTAAATGGAATAGTTATGGGCCGAGTTGTCTATACTGAAGTAGGAGATATGGGAGCTACCACATATTCCAAATGACCTGCGATATCGAGGAACCTTTGAGCTAAAAAGGAAAGGTGATCAACCCAATCCTAGGAAAATACATATCACGGCGGACTATGTATCCCAACCCTTAGTGTCCAACTCTAGACGTGCACCAGTCTAAAGTCTATAACCTACTCTCGTTTCACTTTATGTTGCATTCATTTTAATACTTGTGTTGACACCAACCAAGCACATAACACATATAACTAATAATCACATAACCATCACAAAACTCCTTTTTATCTTAGAATTAACAAGTGTTCACAACTTATCATCCAAGACTCCTTTAACTTCTTTTATTCTTTACTAACTTGCCTGTTGAACCTAGCCAACAGTAAACTGTATCTTTATATAGATATAACTCATACTTATCAAATAAGATCCACGGTCCTTATAAGATAAATAAATAATACTCATGAATCTATGTAACACATGATTCAACTTACTTACATTAATTCACTCACGAATTAATACATGAACTGGACTTATCTGCTTGCATCAAACTTCCATACAAATATACATACTCATAAATACTTCTAGTTTACATGTAGCACATAGGCAAAATAACATGTAAAACAATTCCAGTAATCATATATACGAACAACAGAGTCCTATACATGATACTAATAAATAAAACATTCCTAAAGCATGTTTCTAAATCATATAGCATGTAGACTATGTACGTACCTTGTGTAAACGAATCGGTAGGCCACTTTTACGCTCTAAAAGTCTCCTACTATGAATTATCCGCCTAGAAAATAAAATAATAAAATAAATACTTTGAACTAAAAATTTACAGCAACTTTAAAAACGTCCCAAACCCTTTTAAACGTCTTAAAATCGTTTTTATGTATTAAACTTTCGTTATTTTTAATCCCTAGTATAGTACAACTATTCTAGTGATTAAAAATCATTTAAAACCCTTAAAATACATACTTTCTGAAATTCCAGCACTTATAAAAATTTATAAACCTTCTGAAAATATATTTAATACATATAAAATCATATTCTAACCAAAACTCATATTTATACTTTAAATATATAGTTTCTAGTGATTAAAAACCCTAAAAATATATCTTTCATAATAAAAACTGAAAATAATAAATCTGAAATTTATTATTTTTACATATATGACAACCGAAATTTATTTTCATATAAAATAATAATTTAAATCATAACATGCTAATAACCAATAAAATAATATAAAAACTAATACTTTAATGGAATCTTAGAGAAGAAAAAAGAAAAACAACCAAAACAAGAGGAGGGAAGGGCGCCGGCAGCTGTGACAGCAGCAACACGAGGACGGCGGCAGCCTTCTTGGTTCAATCAAGGTTTTGTGACGTTTCTTGTTCAACAAGAAACGTTACTTAGCGAAGAAGAAAAAATCTTTGGGAGGAAAATATGAAACTCACGCACAAAGGGAAGAAGAGAGAGAAAAAGTCGGCGGGTGAGAGGGGAAGAAAAATCACGTGCAAGGGAGGAGAGAGAGAAGTAGAGTGTAGGGTAAAATATTTGGGTTTTTAGGATATTTAAATAGGCTAATCCTTTTGGGCTTAGTAAAAGAGATTTCAATAATTAAAACTTTGATGACTAACAAGATGGGCTTATTAGGACGTTAATCATCAAATAATCCTTTCCCTTTTTATCACTTTTGGGCTTTCGATTCCATTAAGCTTTCTTTTCGAATATGCTTTTAATAATTTAAAACTCCTATTAAAACATGCTTAATTAAAATATTACAAATTTTATTAAGCTATGAAAAATATTTTTAGTTGACTTTTAAAATAGTCAACCCTTTTTAAAAGTCAAATCATTTTCCAAACTCATTTGGATTTAAATATAACCACATAAATACTTTAATATATTTATGAAAATTCTTTAAAATTGTGGGGGATTACAAACACCACTAACACTGACCGGGGAGGGGGAAGGGGATACTAAACTAAAACTAACGCTAACCAGGGGGATGGGGGAGGGAAACCAAACCGACACAAACCGAAAATTGGGGAGGGGGAGGGGATGCCAAATGACAACTAAAACCTAACCTTAGGCGACAACTCTGTGTCGACAAACGAGAAACAGGGGAAAGGGAACCGAAAACAACCGAGGAACCGGACGAGCTTGATGCCGCTGATAAGTGTGTTTCAAACGTACTTTATGGACTCCTTTTAGCTCATTTTGATCCTCTTTCTCCCCTTTCTTCGCTCTTTATTCTCCCTTTTCCCTTCTATTTCATTCACTTGATCATACTTGATCATAGTGATATTTTGCTAGATTTTTAGTCATTTTTGACCGAATTTCTAGTATATTTGCTTTCACCTTGTTTTGTCATGTTCTTGATACAGGTGAAACTACTAAGATGGCTACAATTTGTAAAGTTGGAAAAGGTAGCAATGAAAACAAAGCACACATTGATAAATGGTGCGTTTGCACCATTCCCCCATGTCCGCTCGCACAAAGGAGCACATTGTGCAATGAAATCTTGAACGGAGAACTTCAAATGGAAATAACTTTCAAACCATAAACCGGATGAAGGTAATTCCAATTGGAGGTGAAAGCTCGTTTCGATATCTTTCCAACGACTGGTCATAAGCTTGATTTGGATATAAAACGAAGAAGTTATGCTCGTTTTAAGTTGAACTGTCCAGTTTGAGGCAGAAGGGTTAGGTGCGTCCGCACCTGTTTTTGGTGCGCCCGCACCAGTCGTTTCCGGAAAATGGAGCTCGTCGCTTCATTAAACGAGTTTTTGTTTATTTCGAAGACTTACATTTTATTCTAGTTTTTATAGAATATTTTAGGGTTTTGTATTAGAGAGAAAGACTTTAGTTTCCATTGAGAATTGAGATTTGTGATCATAGTTTGTGATTTCCAATACATTCAAGGTACTCTTTATTCAATTTAATTCAAAGTTTTAGTTTTTATTTCATTCTTTCCGTCTTTGTTCTTGCTTTTGATTATTCTAGATCTTTATTCTCTTAGTCCCATAATTGCGATTTTTAATCATTACTTAATCATGTTTAGCCTTAGATTAGTCATAGATTCATTGTTTAATTGCTTTAACTCCATGATTAGTGAGTAGTTTCATAATCTAGGGTTAGGATGAAAGTATGAATTAGGGTTTTAAATATGATGTTGATGTGATTGTGATGTTTAGAGAAGTTTATGCATTGATCTTGGTGTTTTGAAACCTTAGGATAGATATTGATCACATTTATACTTTGGTATTTAGATTTCAAATGTTCCTATCAAATTTTGAACTCTTTTATCATCCCCAAGAATCAACTTAATTTCTATGCCAAGTTATTGGATGGAAATTAAGGGGATCCTTCATTATGGGTTTTCCAAACTTATTGAATCTCTTAATCAATTAACTAAAGACCATTCGAGAGAGGATTTAGTTGATAGATTAAGCGATTACTCTTGAGGACCATTCGAGAGAGGATTCGAGTATTTTAGAGGAGAACTAAACCTTGCATAATCGTCTTTGTTGCTTCACAATCGCATTAACAATCACCATCCGTTCCTATTCATACTAGTAACCTTAACTCTAGTGTCTTTTATTTGGTATTTAAACTCTTGATATTTGCTTGTTCTAGTTGATAGTTAGTCTTAATTGTTACCAAACATCTTTCAAACCCCAAATACCTTTCAATTAGGTAGTCTGGACTTGATAGACTTGAATCAATCCCATTTTCCCTGTGGATCGACCCTTGACTTGCCCTTACTATTCTCTTAGTAATTGCTTGTTAGGACTTATAAATATTGTTTGGAAAGCGGTTCTTAGTGCCTTAACGACACACTAAAAACCTCTTATCAGCCGCCACCGCCGGAAGGAACGTTGCACACGCCGAAAAAAGACCACAATCGTGAAAAACGGAGATCAAAAACGAACGAAAGCGAAATTACGGTTAAAAAATTAAAGGAACTCGCCGGAGGACCGTCGGAAGCCTAACCAGCGCTGGAGCTCCGGCGAGTTCCTAGGGTTTGTGTTTTTAGAGATAGGTCAGAGCGTTTGGTTTTAGAGAGAGAGAGAAATGGTCGAAATTCTAGTTTCTTAGTAGTTAGGAAGTATTAACATCACCCTTGTGCCAAAATTTATCTCGACTTTTTTGTTTCCAATGAAGCGTTTGATAGGAAAAAAGCTTAGTGCGTTTAGTAAGCAGATGCTCTTGGAAAGTTTGGAGCTTAGAATTATACGAATCTAAAATAAGCTTAGTTTGAACATTGCTAAGATTAACATCAACTTCCCGAACTTGACGAGAAATATTGCCAAATCTTACTCTACTCCAATCTTTAATTTTTCCATTCAATAACTTACATATTTTAACAAAAAAAAAAAAAAACATATACGAAACATCAAAATGAGTGCACCAAATCTTCTTGACTAACGTATCAAAATCTTTGCTAACACAAAACATTTTCTTAAAATGAAAAGGTGGAATTTTAGAATGAGTTGTATGATCAACATTAGAAAAAAATTGACATTGATCCGAAAATGTAAAAACGTGGTTCAAAATTGAGAGGGAAGGAAATAAAGAAAGCGACGAGATACTAGCAATAGCCTTTTTTTTTTTTTTTTTTTTTGGGTACATGTTGAAAGTTAGGACATCCTTCTCTCAAGGGAGATACTAGCAATAGCCTTATCTAAAAGTTCTAAAACCTTATTAGCACCACATTCTTTTTTTCTCCAAGAGAACGGATTACCCATATGATTGAGTTCAATACAATTTGAGCAACTCAAAATATGATTTATCTAATTAAGTCTAGAAAAATAAAAATCAGCACCACCTAATTTATCATTTTTTTTAAAATTAATTTCATTAAATCGCCAGAATTATGTAAGGTGAGTAATAGACTTTAATAATATTATCCAAAATCATAATATTTAATAACCCAAATCCCACAAATATTGACCCCAACATCCATGAGATGACGAGAAAACCATAATTAGTATCCAAAAACATACTAACTAATCATCCGAAAACCTTATCTAATTATTTGGCTGACGATTAAGTTCTTGTTTCTTTGGACTTGTTTTGAGTTCAGTTTCGCTTATCGCTGCTTAGTTTAGTTCAGTTCAGTCAGTTCAATTCATTTCTGACAGTTAGTTTCAGTTTCTCCTAGTACAAAAGAATAGGGCCTAACAGTTAATTGTAAGACGGTCTTTTCATAGAATTTGCATAATGAAATGTTGTTAAGAATATAAATTGTTGGGAGTGGACAAGAATTATATGGATATTGAAATGAGACTTCTCATTAAAAATTAGGAAAAGTTGCCAAACAAAAACCTTCACAAACTTAATTTTTCTTTTTCTTGTAAGAAAAAACCTATTCCTATTTTCGGGTGTGTTTTGTTTCAATTACGACGATGGCCTTTCTACCTTTCTTTAACCCCTATTTCCATTAACTACAACACCACCTTTATGTATCTCAAAAACCAACCCGAAAAATGGGAACCGGTTTATCTTGCAAGAAAAACTTAAGCTTGTGGGTTTTTCCGCAAAAAATGCTCTAACAGGTTTTTTTTCTCGCAAAATTGAACATTTAAAAGGTTTTTTTTGACAAATTTTCCTAAAAATTAAGTGTAATCGGTTAATATTTTAACCATATGTTGCTTCTTATAGATCGAGTTTTTGGTACCGCTGATGCAGCAATTTTCAATTATTAGGATGCCTCAAATGAAGTCAGCTACAAGCTACCTTTACGAGGTCTCTATTTTAGAGATCACTTTCTTTTAATGTTTTGGACACATATTAGCCAAGCTTATTTGTATCTCTGGGAGTATTCTATTCCCATATATATGAACTAGCAAACACTTTCTTAGTGAACTACATGAAGTTAGAGTGGTGATCTATTTTTAACTTTTTTTTAATAAGGCAGGTTGAAGTCTCTTGTATGGGAATCTCTCTTGTATGGGGTGACACTCGATTACAAGACGTCTAAGATTGAAGGTGATACCAACACCACTATAGATTATCACCTGCTGCTCAATCTATATTATATCTACTATCTACTTGTATTTCTTATAACATGAGCTTCTGGATAGCAAATAACTAAATTGATGGGGATGTGTTCAGCTCAGCATATTCTATTATACTATATACAAAGTTGAAGTCAAGAAACGAACGCTATTGCCTAATAGTTTATTTGCTTCATTGACAATTGAATAGGAAAGTTCTGTACTTTACGCGGGACCGTCAGCATCACAAGTCTTCATCTCTTATTTTTGACTCGATGTCCATGTTAAAACATAAGCCAATAACAACAACTTGAGTATAATTATCTCTTTCCTTAGCTCCCTAAAGTTATCATCCATGTTCAAACACTTTGATGAAATCTTTACATTCGTGTAATGCTCCTCAAGTTCTATCCTTTTTACAAAATAAATGGAGAATATATGCGTATTCTCTATCACAATCATATCATCCCTCTTATTAATTCATCTTCTTCCTGTGGCTCTCTCTTTTTCATTCGAAATCCCGCAGTTTGATCAAAACTGTTCCAACATAATTCTCCATGGAGTTGCTAAATGTTCCAATGGAACAGTGGATATGAACATTGTTGAATTCTTTCCCCGTGTTGGTCTCATCACCTATGATCAGAATGTGCGTCTTTGGGATAATAATTCGGGAAATGTTTCAGATTTTTCAACTCATTTCTCTTTTGTGATTGACACCTTAAATAGGACATCAGGTACTTACGGTCATGGGCTAGCATTCTTCATTGCTCCTGTTGGTTTTCAAAGTCCACCTAATTCAGCTGCTGTCTATCTAGGTCTTTTTAATGATACTACACGTAACTCCTCTAGTAACCAAATGATTGTAGTGGAGTTTGATTCGTTTGTAAATGATGATTGGGAACCTGAATTTGAGCATGTTGGTATCAACGTCAATTCCATTCTTTCCTCGAATTATACACGTTGGAATGCTAGTGAGCACAGTGGTAATGTGGCCGATGTTTGGATCGATTATAATGCCACTACTAGGAATTTGAGCGTGTTCTGGTCATACCGGAATGAGTCGAATTCGAGAGCGAATTCGAGTATTGTTTTGGCAATTGATCTACCTCAAGTCGTTCCAGAATTGGTTAACATTGGTTTTTCAGCTTCTACTGGAACTGCTATCGAACGACATATTATTCATTCATGGGAGTTTTATTCTAGCTTGGAGGTAACTGATGAGGTCCTGCTAGATGGTACCCATAATATTCACAATAGGAACCGAGTCAAAGATTTGATAAGTTGGACGGTGCCATTGTGTTCTTCAATTTTCTTACTAGGGGGAATAGCAATTTTCTTTCTATATCGAAAGAGGAAGCAGATGAAAATGAAAAAAGCAGAGGAAAACTTGTTCAATGATGAAGTCGAGAGAGGGGTTGGGCCAAGAAGATTTTCCTATTCTGAGCTTGATTCTGCTACAAACAATTTCTCAAGTGAGCACAAAGTGGGTCAAGGAGGGTTTGGAGGGGTTTACAAAGGTTATCTTAGTGATCTAGATATGCCAATTGCTGTTAAAAGATTTTTGAGAGGGTCTAAACAAGGAAAAACGGAATATATCACTGAGGTTAGGATTATTAGCAAACTCAGGCATCGGAACCTAGTGCAACTCATTGGTTGGTGCCACGATAAAGGGGAGTTTTTACTTGTGTATGAGTTCCTGCCAAATGGTAGCTTGGATACTCACCTATTTGGTAAGAAGGCTCCACTTTCGTGGTCTACGAGATATAAAATAGCTCTTGAATTAGCTTCGGGTCTGCTTTATCTGCACGAAGAGTGGCAACAATGTGTAGTGCATCGTGATATAAAGTCTAGCAATATAATGTTAGATTCTAATTTTGATGTCAAGCTTGGGGACTTTGGTCTGGCCACGTTAATGGACCATGGGAATAGTACCATAACATTAACGCTAGCTGGAACTTACGGGTATATGGCCCCTGAGTACATTGCCACAAGAAAGGCTAGTAAAGAAACAGATGTATATAGCTTCGGTGTTGTCATTTTGGAGATTGCTACCGGGAAGCGATCAAGGAATCTCACAGATGGCGAAAATCAAAACGGGTTGGTACAATGGGTGTGGGATCTCTATAAAAATGGCGAGCTACTTTTAGCGGCAGATAAAAGGCTCGCGATGGATTTTTATGCTCAGGGGATGGAGTGTTTATTGCTCGTTGGTCTATGGTGTGTACATCCTGAATACAAATTGAGGCCATCAATAAAGCAGGCAATTCAAGTGCTCAACTTTGAGGCGGCTTTGTCGAGTATTTCACTTAAGATGCCTACTTCGAGTACTTACAAGTCTAGTCCTTCAAGTAGCTCTAAGGGTCCCTCATTGATTATTACAAGTATTGATATTGGTCGTTAAATATATCTCATTAATTAATTAATGCCTTTAGAAGTATATGTATTCATACCATTTTCAATCATGGTGTTCGGGGTATAACACGCATTTTAATTTTCAACGCATCAAACCCTTGTACTTTGAATTGTACATCTTCATTTTTTTGTATAACATGTTTGAATATGTTTTTGTATCATTTACATTTGTTCCGTTTTTTTCTATGACTAACGAGGTCGAAGATCTTAAGTCATCAAAGATATTTTGATATATCTCTATCTATACTAATATATTAAAAGGCATGCATAAACCAGGAACGGTTCTCCCTAGGGAGTTTTAGTTCATGTAATCCATGTACAATAAAAAAAAATTAGAAATAGCATAGTATAGGTTTTGATCCCGTGACCTCAAGTTCATGTACTAAAGTTTTAACCACTAGACCAAGTTGTATTTAGTGCTATCATATCAAAGTACAATATTAATAAATGAAAATTTTCTTACCCGGGGCATAGTCCGGGCCTAATAACTAATTATCTAAGTAAAAGGGGAGGAAGATGGTGTCCCCCTTACAAAAAGCCTAGTATACCTTGAGTGAGTTTAAATTGCCATATATATTAAAAAATCCTTTTCTTCTTCCTACTTGTCATATATATTGTACAAGTTAACAATGGTATTGACTTCACTATTAAATTAATGAGAATAATTTCCTCTTCTTACATATGTGTGAAATACGCTGATCAAAAATTAAATTGATAATATTATTTGATTGGCACAATCTAGAAGAAAAATTAGAAACTTGAATTTCATCTTAATAATTATACTGATAATATTTTAAAACATAAATGTTGATTATTATTCGGTGATCTCTATTATATAAATCAAACTCTTCCACTTTATTAATATTCAACTATTGAACCTGATACACAAATTCTTCCACTTTATTTGAGCACATGCTTTTTTTTTTTTTTTTTGGTAAGTAAAGAAAATATATTGATGCTTCACTCCATACAACCTATCTTCCCAAGTAGGAAAAAGAAACACAAGGCCAAAACAGCCCCTACTTACAGATTAGCTAACCAAGCCCTATCTCTGGCACTCCACTTTGTGGATTGACACATATTGCTCCTGTAATTCACTATACATTGTATCTCCTTGTATATACTTTCTATCCTATGTACTTTTAGATGCCACAAAGCATCATTTCTAGCCCACCATATCTGGTACACCACTGCTGCAAGCATTGTATATAAGACATGCCTTCTCATTTTTGTGCCATTGTAGCTTCTTCTAATCCATTGTATCCATTTTGTAATGTCTTTTGATGTGCTGTTATTCCGAGCCAGCCACACATCTTAGTCAAGAGTTGCTGGCTAAATTCACATTTAAAGAAGAGGTGACCATGAGTTTCAACTTCAGTTCCGCATAGGCAGCAGAGGTTGTCAGTACTAACACCATACTGATATAATCTATCCTTGGTTCTGAGTTTATTCTGGATGCATATCTATGCAATAAACTTGTGCTTGGGTAAAGACATCCTATTCCAAACACCTGTAGCCCAATTGACTTTACCAGGTACCTCCATCAGCATGTCATAGACATTACTTATGACATATTTGTGGTCAGCTATCCAGTTCCTCATTGTAATCTGCTGCCCTTGATCCTTCACCTTGCACAAACATTTCATGATCCAGCTGGCACTTGCTGGTGCTTTGTAATCCCACCAGCTGCCTTCTTTAATATAAATGGAGTGCACCCATCTGACCCACAGCTCCTCTTTTTTGCACCCAATATGCCACACAAGCTTGCCTACTGCTGCTTTGTTCCAAACATTGATATTCCTGAAACCCAGGGCTCCATACTTCTTTTGTGTACACACAGTGGACCAGTTGATATGACCAATCTTCCCACCCACTGCATTTCCACACCACAGGTAATTCCTGCATATATCATTCACTCTATTCAGAATAGCCTTGGGCAAAATAAAGATTTGTGCCCAATAACTATGCAAGCTCATTAGGACAGCATTCACCAACTGAGCTCTTCCTGCAAACGACAGGTTCCTAGTGCTCCACCATCTGATTTTTAGGATCATTTTCTCAATCAACTTTTCACAATCAGCTATTTTGAGTTTCTTGGTGCTTATAGGTACCCCAAGGTATCTAAAAGGAAGATCTTCCTTAACAAACCTTGAAAAGCTTGCTATTCTGTTGACTTCAGTCTCCTTCATTGCTGAGCAATACAATGAAGATTTGTGCTTATTTGCTTGCAGCCCAGAAGAATCAGTGAATAATTTCAGCCCTTGCATCATGAGGTAAGCAGATTTGGCTTCCCCTTTACAAAAAAGGATTAAGTCATCTGCAAAGCACAGATGGTTTATCTTAAGGTAAGCACAACCCTTAAAATATTTGAATTCTTGTTGCTCTCCTACATAGTCAAGAATCCTTGACAAGTAGTCCATGCATAGAACAAAAAGCATGGGTGACATGGGGTCACCCTGTCTTAACCCCCTTTTTGCTTCAAAGAAACCTTCTGCACTGCCATTCATCAATAGTGTAAATTTTGGGGTTTTTATACAAGCCATGACACACTTGATAAACTGATGAGGAAAATTCAAGGCCTCTAGCAGCTCTTTGACAAATGACCACTCTACATAGTCATAAGCCTTTTTTAAATCAATCTTCATCATCAAGCCCTTAACTTGATTACTTTTATTGCCAAATCTTTTAACCAAGTCTTGGCACAGGAGAATGTTGCTGATGATATTTCGTCTAGTAAGAGCACAAGCTTTCTTCTACTTTATATTTTCTTCTATAATACTATATTTGAATAATGATGAACAAATAACTAAAAATACCAACGAAACATTGATTTACAAAAAAAAAGTATTAAAAGAATTACAAATAAAAAATGTTTGTTCGAATCAAATTTTTTGGTAACACTGATAAATAACTAATTGAGAAAAAAAACGTTAATATGACAAGCACACATAGCGCGCAAAAAATGTTAATCTGTATATATCTCAGGGGCTCCATGTGCAATTTTGAAAACCCGAGTTTATCGTATGAATTTAAAGCAAACTTCAATGATACTTAGTGAAACAACCAATAAATCAAAGTCCAATATATATTTTTTCTCTCCCTTTCTCATACTTTTCTTCCTACATTCTTGAAGTACTTTTTTTCTCATTGGCTATGGTGGAAGCAAAGTATGTAGATTAAATAGAAATGAAAATACGTACACTCCTCTGACACATATCAATCAATAAACTTTGATCGGCATAGAGTTATAGAAGTTTCAAAAATAGCATTTACGCTCTCGTTTTGTTTCATTAGCTTATCAAACTGACATATAATTTGATATAAGCGAAGAGAAAATGTAAGAAGTGGAGTCCACTTGCTTTCTTTACTAAATTTATTGACGAGCGAGAATGTGAGTTTATTTCAATCTGAGGAAGAGAGAGAGCATTGAAGAGGAAAAAAAAATACCATTTGACATGATAAGAACTAAGTAAAGCAAGTAACTCTTTATTAATATACCGGAAAAAAGTTGAAAGTGATTAGTTCTTAGCTTAAAATGTGGGAATAAACTATTATTTATGTATTACCTCCCTCTTGAAAAAAAAAAAAAAAAGAATATCACCGTTGTTATTTCTAATATTTTTTTAGTCTCTACCCTCTAATAATTGTCTATTTGACTTTTACAATCTTCAATCCACTACAATGACCAGTAGTAAATTTAATAAAAGGAATTAATCGAAAAAATTACACTTAGTGACATAAACTTTGGCTGAACTAACCCTTAAAAAAACTTTAATTCAACTATTATCATTGATAATAAACATCGCACACTATCAAAAATAGCTCATAAAGTGGGAAAGTTTAGACAATTATTAACATAAGACACTTAATTTTAGTATTTCTTTTACTATTTTCAAACATATTTTTAATAGATATTCTCAAACACATTTAAACATTTAATAAACTAGATATAGAATAAATAAACCCAAAGATTAGACATTTTAATGTGTTAGACGATAGCAAACAAACACACGATCTTCTTCATATTGCTTAAGAAAGAAAAAAGAAATTAGAAACCCATTTTGCTTTAATTAGAATCAAACTTCATTGCCGAAAATCATCCACCAAGGCCTGGGTGAAGTTTTTTTTTTTGTTTCTTGTTGACTCCGGCAAATTGATACTCATACATAGGGAATAATTCGTGTATAGTTCGAGCTTGGCTCAGTCAAAGCTCGGCTTATTGTAATCCGATTAAAGTTCGAACTCGGTTCGAGACCTTAATAAGTCGAGCTGAGCTGAGTTATGACAAGCTCGATTTGAACAACTCATGAACTTGCTTCTCTGCTTTTTTATATATGAAAATAATATATTACGTATGTATACATAAATATATGTATTCTATAAAATACACAATAATAAGTTAGTAACTCTATTGTCAAAGAATAAACTCAAAAAACAAAATGATACATATTGATTAAGATAACAAGAGCATTCAAAGAAAGAAACAAGAACAAAGAAGAGAACATAAACGATTTGTTACAAACCGGTTCAATTAGATTGAACAACCACCAACTTTCACAAACCAAATACCACCAATCTAAGATCAAGTTATAACAATAAGCTTCTAACTTGCATCTACTTTGAGTTTCATTCACTAAATCAACGTTTAAGTGAAGGAATTAAGCAAAGATTTGATAAAGGTCTAAACTGACCGGAACATTCAATAAGCACACAGCTTAATGTTTTGAGCATAAAAGCTTCAATTTTCATTCAAATGACTTAATTCTAAAAGGAGTACAAAGCTAACTTATATGGCTACAACATGTCCAAAAATCAGCTCATTTGGACGACGTTAGCTATGCCAACTAGGCTAAAAATAGAAGAAACAAAAATTACAACCATTACAGCACACTTCTAATAATTAGCTTAGCTACCCTATTGGACGAGTGAAAACAGAAAAACTACCAATTGGACATTGAAATAGATATCTTAAAGTAAATATCCTCAAAATTTCAAGCCAATTGGAGAAGGAATGATCATTGCCCAAAAACAGAAGAAAATGAAGGCTGCTGGAACGTGTACTGGGCAGATTGCTTTCCTTGCAATGAAGCTTCCTTCTTTCATTTGTTGTAGCTCCTTTCACCCATGTGAACTTCACATGGCTTAGTACACTTCTTGAAGTCTTCATTCAGCTTGAGGTGGACCCAAAAACAGCAAAAACAATCCTAAGCTAGCTTAGAAACCGGATTACAAAGGAGCTAAACTAGCTTAGCTTTAAAACATGATTAGCTTAACTTAAACATGTAATTAGGCTAGTTAATCACCTACTAAACTTGATTATCAATACTTAATGATAATTAAGGTACATTAGATAATTAATCTTGCTTAAGAAAGATTAACAAAAGATTAACCTAATTAAGATGCTTAAGTAGAGTTTTAGGAAAAACCGAGCTAGTTAAGCTTGTTATCACCTTGATTAGGACAATTTAAGCCCTTAAAGACCTTAATAATCCTCAATATTAACCAAACCCAGAAATTAAACAAACTTATGATTAATTTCAAGATCAGGTCAAATGCATATGCTTCATTCTCCCCTTCTTGAAGTAAGATTCGTCCTCGAATCTTGTTCTCTTTTTCACCTGAAACATGAAATTTATTGTTAGTGCACTCCCCTTCTTGAATTCTTTCTTGGTTTTTCTTTTTTCAGTCTTTTCTTTTATTGGTATAAGGTTTGCACTCAAATTGTTTTCATGTAGCTCACTATTTTCAGTGGATTTTGGTTTCAAAATGAATGGTTCAAGTGTAATGGATTGTGGTTTGTTTTGAGGCTATAAGTGTTTTCATAACCATCATGTTGCACACGCCTATCATACATCCAAGGCCTTCCTAATAAGATTTCACAAGCCTCCATGGGTAACACATCACAAAGCACTTTATCTTCATAATAGCTGCCAAAAGAAAAACAAATTAGTGCTTGGTTAGAAATTTCAATTGAAGTTTCATGATTAACCCATTGAAGAAGGTATGGTTTTGGATGCTGGATCAATGGAAGCTTCATTTCCTTAACCATGTTTAAGGACACTAGATTGGCGCAACTCCCACTATCTATCACAAGTGAACATTTCTTGCTTTCCACTTCACAACTTGTCTTGAAAATCTGCTCCCTTTTTGAGGCCTTTGGAGCACCCCTCTTCATGGAGTAATCTTCTTGTTATGAGTAATGGACCTTCTTGGATTGGTTCAATCACCACTTCTTCCACCTGCTCCTCTTCTTCTTGTTGCTTGGATGCTTCTTCTTCTATGGCTTGAATGTCTACAAGAGTCATGACTCTCTTGTTAGGACATTTTGTTGCATAATGGCCATAGCCTTGGCATTTGTAGCACTTGACATCCTCCTTCTTTGTGAGCTTCTTTGGTTCATCTTGTGGAGTGTAAGATGAGTCTTCCTCCTTGTTATCTCTCCCCGCCATCTTCTTCTTCTCTCCTTTGATGTTTCTCCACTTTGATGGCTAATCTGAAAAGTTCATCCAAAGAGAGTAAGGTTGTAACTCCACCTTCCTCCTAATTCCTTTTCTAATCCCTAGAAAACGTGCATAGTTTGCTCCTCCCTCTCTTGTACATCAAGTTTCATCATCAATTCTCAAACTCATGATAATGTTCTACTCCTTTATGATCTTGAGTAAATTCGCAATTGTTTATACAAATCAAGGTGTAAGTAATGGTAAAAACTTCTCCTCATTTTCTTTTAAGTTACTCCAACTCTTGATTTTAGGCTTTTGTTTTCTACTCTAGCTAGTACAACATTCTCCCACCAAAGGGATGCATACCCCTTTAGCTTAGCTACAGCAACCTTGAAAGATTTAACATCATCATACTCCTTAAGTTCAAAGATCCTCACACCTTGAAACCCACTCCAAATAAGCATCTGGATTAAGGTTTCCATCAAACTCAGGAACTTCTAACTTAATGTCTCTAAAATCATCTTTTTGTGGTTTTCTCCTAGTTCTTGAAGATTAGAAGAACCTCCTCACTACATCATAGCTACACCTTCATCCTCCACATTATCTCTCCTTAAAGGTCCTCTAACCCTTCTCTTACAACAGTCATCAAATTGCCATTTGTTCACTAAAGTGCTATTTGATTCTCCACTCCTACCAACCTTGCTTCACCATTCATACCTCTTCTAAACTGATTTTCTTCACCTCCACTCATGATTGATTCAACCTCAATGAAATAGGCTAGAAAGAAGAAAAGAAGTGTGTTTGGCTTAGAATAGGTTCGGTTTTGGGGGGGATTGTGTTTGGGTTTTTTGTGTGTTTAATGTGTTTGGGATGAATTAGAATGCTCTTAATCAACCTACAGCTCTGATACCAATGATAATTGATTAAGATAACAAGAGCATTCAAAGAAAGAAAGACAAAAAAAGAAGAAACATAAACGATTTGTTACAAACCGGTTCAATTAGATTGAACAACCACCAACTTTCACAAACCAAATACCACCAATCTAAGATCAAGTTATAACAATAAGCTTCTAACTTGCATCTACTTTGAGTTTCATTCACTAAATCAACGTTTAAGTGAAGAATTAAGCAAAGATTTGATAAAGGTCTAAACTGACCGGAACATTCAATAAGCACACAGCTTAATGTTTTGAGCATAAAAGCTTCAATTTTCATTCAAATGACTTAATTCCAAAAGGAGTACAAAGCTAACTTATATGGATACAACATGTCCAAAAATCAGCTCATTTGGACGATGTTAGCTATGCCAACTAGGCTAATAAAATGAAGAAACAAAAATTACAACCATTACAGCACACTTCTAATAATTAGCTTAGCTACCCTATTGGACGAGTGAAAACAGAAAAACTACCAATTGGACATTGAAATAGATATCTTAAAGTAAATATCCTCAAAATTTCAAGCCAATTGGAGAAGGAATGATCATTTCCCAAAACAGAAGAAAATGAAGGCTGCTGGAACGTGTACTGGGCAGATTGCTTTCCTTGCAATGAAGCTTCCTTCTTTCATTTGTTGTAGCTCCTTTACCCATGTGAACTTCACATGGCTTAGTACACTTCTTGAAGTCTTCATTCAGCTTGAGTGGCACCCAAAAAGCAAAAACAACTCCTAATGCTAGCTTAGAAACCGGATTACAAAGGAGCTAAACTAGCTTAGCTTTAAAACATGATTAGCTTAACTTAAACATGTAATTAGGCTAGTTAATCACCTACTAAACTTGATTATCAATACTTAATGATAATTAAGGTATCATTAGTACTAATTAATCTTGCTTAAGAAGAGATTAACAAAGATTAACCTAATTAAGATGCTTAAGTAGAGTTTTAGGAAAAACCGAGCTAGTTAAGCTTGTTATCACCTTGATTAGGACAATTTAAGCCCTTAAAGACCTTAATAATCCTCAATATTAACCAAACCCAGAAATTAAACAAACTTATGATTAATTTCAAGATCAGGTCAAATGCATATGCTTCACAAAAAATATTCAAAACATAAATAGATAGAAAACGAGTAAACTAAAGAGAATAATAGATCAAGTTTGTCGTGAACAGCTCGATAACGGCTCGGCCAAAGCTCGATTTTGTCACAACTCGATTTGTTAATTTTAAGCTCGGTTCGAGTTTGAATAAAATTTAATAAACAATTAAGAACTAAGCTAACAAGAGTTTTGGCTCGATTTGACTGATAAGCACCCCTGCTCATGTAGATGTTAAATAAGTTTGAACCAATACTTCAAGTAGCAATTTGATATTAAATAAGTTTGTACCAATACTTCAAGTACCAATGAAACTTTTTATAAAAAAAAATTTAGAGATGCATGTAGAGAAAATTTTCAGTCAAAATGCAAAGATGAGTGCTTTGTGCTAATTGTTGTTTAAAATTGATTTTGTGAAGTTTGATTTGATTTTATAATTATGTCAATGGTTGTAGTTGGACCAACGTTTGTTCATATTGTTTTCCTAAATAATAGATGGAGATGATAAGACCAAAGTGTAGTATATCGATTTATATATATATATGTCAACGTCTTTCAAAAAAAAAAAAAAATATATATGTCAACGATTATAACTTTGACGCAAAAAGTCTAACATGATAACTAACTAAACATGGAGGGACGGAGTATTTTTAAAATTTGATATTTTCTCACATAAATATATACGAGGTGTATTATTAAATTCAGCATTTGAAGATATTATTGAATCTAACATGTACTTATCTCGCACCATTTCATATATGGTATTCATAATTAACAACCTAATTAGCTCCCCGATTTATTTCTCTTATTATGTACATACCACCCAAAAATGCTTGAGAAGCAAAGCAATATCGTCAACTAAGGCCGTGACTCGTGACTCGTGACTCGTGATTTGCCATGGAACGAGGCAGATAACTTTTGCAACATTGAAGAAAACACAGAAAGGAACAAACTAAATTGAATTGAACTGAACTGATTGCAATTAAATTGAACTGAAAATAAGATGGGGAGAACAGACCCTTAATGAAGGAATATGTCCTTAGACATCCCGACAATTACTAAATATAAATAGGAATAATATTATGAATAATAAATTATTCTTTTAGTAATCGTACTTTCTTGTTATAGAATAAATATGCTTAACAGGACAATATGGATTGAGCCTATAACTAAAATAGATTAATCATATGAGGTCACACATTGTAGCACAAGTTGGACAAAGCAATCCAAAGCCATTTAGGATTAGGATTGGACCGGTCCAAAGGGGAATAGGAGGAGAATTAGCTCTCCTAGCTAGCCTATGACTCTTCTATTATATATACGATATAATATTAGGGTTTAGGTGATCAATTCATTAATCAGTTTCTTTTAACAAGAGAAAGAAAGTGAAAACCTAAAATATTCCCTCTAACCGGCCCCTATACCATCAAAAGCAAGAGAATTTATACTCTTCCGTTCAAGAAAACGGTGGTGTTCAACTGGTGCTCGTGGACCGATTAGAGGAGCAACACTTGGGGCTCTCGGATCTTCAATACTTGCATACAATAGGGAATCACGCTACAAAGGTTTGATATTTAATCCCTATTGAATGATTCATGCGTTTGATTATGTTGCGATCCTATGATAGATGTTAGGAAATTGTTTCCTGAAATTCCGCTATATACATTTATATATTCCTACAATGGTATCAGTTTTTCCTAATACATAATATTCATATGAGCATGTAACTATATGCAAATTTATTATTTTTATTCAATTAAGGGAGGATTTATCTATGGCTTGAATTTGCATAATTAATATTTGATATTAATTAATTGGAAGTTGTAAATAATTGATTAATTTGTGATTTATGCTCAAAATAGTTTATAAAGGTCCGAAATTTTTATTATTTATGGACGAAACTAATCGTTAATTTATTCATAATTTTTGGATTTTAAATATATAATTTATTAGATTTAATTTATTTTATGTTTAATTTGATTAATGAAAGAAATAATTTGTTAACAATTAAATATTAGGTTTTTTAATTGTTAAATAAATCTAATGCTCATCAACAACAAATATCTTGAATAATATGATAGCTTTAAATATTTTTCGGAATTTCCCACTATTTTTAGAATTATTTATCATATTATTTATGATTTTTTGTTACATTTTATGTTTAATTTGATTATTCATAGAATTTAAGGATGACAATTAAAATATTTCATTTTATTTGTTAAGATAATTTAATAGACCACCCTAAAAATTATTTTCGAATCTTCCAGATTTAATTGTTAATTTTCTATAATTTTTTAATATTATTTAATTCTACCCTAATTTTGAATTCTTGATTAGATTTATTGTTTAATATAGATTGTACAATCAAATATTATCTCAACAAACCTAAAAATTATTTTAGATTTGTTAATTGATTCAAAACTTCTGCCACAAAATTTTGGAATTTTTTATAACCAACTCAAATTCTAAATCTTTAAATAATTGCTAGTTAAAGATTAATTTGAATTTTGATAAATTGTTACAAAATTCAAAAGTGTTGCCCACTATGGTTGGGTGGCACCGGGCGGATTTGGGTAGGCGGCAAAAGGAAATTTCAAGGGCGGCGCAGGTAGTGGAGATCCCGCAACCAACAGAGCACATTCGACGTGTGGCTGCTGGTGGGGTTCCGCTGCTATGTGCTTGCGGCCGCCGCCTTGGCTGGCATATTCTAGCTTGACTATCGGAGTTCACCTGCGCGACTCGGTGGGTAATGGTAGGCGGCTTTGGCTTAGACTACTAGTTGTATGGTGGCTTGTTGGTTTCAGTGAGGAGTAGAGCGTTTTCTTCATCAACATTGTTTTCGTGTGTGGCGTGGAGTTGGTTTTTGACTGGCAGGCGTGGGAGCCTTGGCTGCTAGTCAACGGTCAACAATTCACTATTAAAATAAATAAATAAAATTCTTCTGGGAAAAATCTGGTTTTATAAGCTGAGCATAAATCTAAAAGTTCCTTTGATGCAAATTTGTGAATAATTTCGATTATTGCCATGTTTAAATAAGTAATTGAATTAACATAATAAAGTTTCCTAAATAATTTCTAGCTTAAATTTGTTAAGTTTTATAATTATTATAAAAAGTTTTATTTGCTTATTAATTGTTAATAACTAAATGGGTTGTGTTTATTTTATTATGATATTATAAATGCGTGGATGTTTAATGTAATGTGTATGATATTATATTTTGTATGTTATGACTAGTATAGCCCAAATTAGGATGGTATATATGATAGTGAATCATTATATTTAAATGTAAACTAAATAAGATCTGCGAATCGTTTGTATTTTTGTAACATTAAATTTCATTATTTATTTAATTCAAATTGTGTAATCAAATCAAGAGGATCCAAGGAGTTTCAAAGATGGTGATCCATGGAGATTCAAGGGAAGATTCATAAAGATTAATTAGTTATTTTCCTAAGTATAGGGCCATACTAGATCATTTAATTATTGCTTTTATAATTTTCTTGCATTTATTTTATTTAAATGTTTGCTTCTATGTTTGTTTGTGGTTAATTGATTCATGTATTCACTATTGATTGACCATATTAGTAAACTTAGGTCCCCAAAAGTAATATTGAGTTTTAATTGCTTTTCGATACAACACCTATAAAGCCTTAGATCATGAGTAATGAGTTTTGCCAAAGCAAGGTGTTGCTCATATTTTCGGGGATAGTAGGGTAGGTATTTTCGAAACTTACATGTTAATGTTTGGTTTAACTCAACAAAATCATCAAAAGACAAAGTTTTGGGTTTTGAACCTAAGAGATAGGAGTAAACAAGGAGTTGTTAACATGTCTACTAAGAATTATTATAATTAGTTATAATTAGTCTAGTGTTTACTTACTTCAACTACTATAAATTGAAGGCAGTGCCAAAGTCCGTTTAATTTGATTATAGTAGGAAGGGATCTTGGTTATTACTTTATTCAATAGGGGACTTTCATTTTGAATAAAGGGTAGTAGTTAATTAAAATTTGTTTAATTGCTGCTTTTTTGTTGATAAACATTGATTGAATCTTGCTTTATTATTCTTCTGTTGTAGCTATCATGTCTCGTTCAAACAACAACAACACCCCCGATTTTAATTTGCGATATTTACTCGAAAAGGATAAATTGAATGCACATAACTTCCTAGAATGGGAAATGGCTGTGAGAATCGTTCTTATAGCTGAAGGAAGGGAAAATGTTCTTGACAATCCTCTCGCCGAACCCCTGCCAAAAAATGCTACTTCAGTTGAACAGAGAACAAGGCAAATCCTAGAGGCGGATTTTGTGCAAGTAACATTTCTGATGCTTGCTTGCATGCATGGAACAAGACTTTCAAAAGCATTTTAATGGTCTGGATGCCTACTCCATCCTCCAACAATTGAAAACTATGTTTCAGAAGAATGCTAGATTGAAGAGGTTTGAAGCTCATGTAAGTTGTTGGAGTACAAGTTGGGAAAAGGAAAACTCGTTGGTCCACATGTGTTCAATATGATTGGACATTTTCAGATCATGGAAAAAATGGGCTTCCCTTACCCTCCAGAACTGGCAACTGATATTGTGATCAAATCCTTGCCTGAAAATTTTCAAAACATTTAGTTGAATTTTTAAATGCAAGGAGGGGAGGCTACCTTGCAAGAGCTACATGATATGCTAACTCGGACTGAAAGGAGCTTACCTGCTGAACTTGTACATAAGGATGTTCTTATGGTTAGGAAGGGTAAGCAATTCAAGAAGAAAGGGGATTCTAATAAGAAGAATAAAGGCAAGATTGTTGCAACTGATGATACTTCTAAGCCAATAACCACTACTAAGGCAAAAGTAGCAGCACTACATGATAGCTACCACTGCCATAAGATTAGTCACTAAAAGAGGAACAACCCCAAGTATCTGGAGGATAAGAAGACTAGCACTTCGACTTTAGGTATTTATGTTATAGAGACTAACTTATAAACTTGTACATCATGGGTATTTGATATACTACATGTGGATCTCACATTATTTGTAATGTGCATGCACTAAAAAGAAGTAGAACATTGAGCAAAGGAGAAGTGGAACTCCGCGTGGGCAATGGAGCACGAGTTGCTGTTTTAATTTGGATATGGGAGATTGTAGTCTACTTTTGCCTTCTGTTTTAGTATTAAAAATCTATAATTGTTATTATGTTCCAACTATTACCAAGAATATTGTTTCGATTCTGGTTTTGGATTCGGAAGGTTTTTCATTTCAAATTAAGAATAATTGTTGTTCTGCTTATTTCAATGATTTATTCTATGTCTCATCCAACTTATCAAATGGTTTATATGCACTAGACTTAGGAACCCACATCTATAACATAGACATTAAGAAACATAAAGCAAATGATTCAAAACCTACATACATATCACATTGTTGATTAGGCCAAATAAGCTCAAAGCATGTTGAGAAGCTTTATAAAGATGGAATTCTCAAATCATTTGATTTCGGATCATTACATACTTGTGAGTTTTGCTTGATGGAGAAAATAACAAAGTCTCCTTTCACTGGTTCAAGTGAAAGGGCCATTGACCTTTTATCCCTCACACATACGGATGTATGTGAACCTATGTGTAATTTGTCTAGAGGAGGGTACAGTTACTTCATTACTTTTACCGATTATGTAAGCAGATTTGGATTTGTTTAACTCATGCGACATAAGTCGGAAACCTTTGAAAATTTTAAGAAATTCCAGAATGGAATACAAAACTAGCATGGGAAGAAAATTAAGTCACTACGATCCGATCGTGCTGCTGAATATTTATGTCAAGAATTTGGTGATCATTTGAAGGATTATGGAATACTTTCACAATGGACTTCACCAAGAACACCACAGTTAAATGTCGCATCTGAAAGAAGGAAATAAACTCTACTTTATATGGTCCGATGCATGATGAGCCTTGCTGATCTTCCTATTTCATTCTGGGGATTTGCGCTTGAAGCATCGGCATTCACACTGAACAGAGTATCATGTAAAGCAGTTGAAAAGACACCATATGAATTGTGGACTGGAAATGTTCCAAAATTGTCGTTTCTAAGGATATGGGGTTCTGAAACTTATGTAAAACGTTCACTTTCTGATAAACTTTCACCCAAATTCGATGAATGTCTCTTTGTGGGCTACCCAAAAGAGACTAATGGATACTACTTCTACAACCAAAGCGAACACAAAGTGTTTGCTGCTCGTAATGGTGTCTTTCTGGAAAAGGAGTTTATTTCCAAAAAAACAAGTAGGAGAAATGTATATATCGAAGAAGTTCGAGATAAGCAACAAATGGATGAGGTTAACACCTTATCAGAGGCGGTCGGGCATGAAAGTGCTCAGGAGGCGGTGCATTCAATTCACGTACGTCCTACTGTCACACTTGGAGATACTCCATACGAAGTCACTCAACCTAGTGAGGTAGAAACTTCTTATGTTGTTCCCCAACGTAGGTCTAGTAGGACCATCATTCCATCAAAGAGATGTATTGATTTCCTTTTCACTGAAACATTTGAAATAACGATTTCTTAGAATCAGAAAAACCTACTAGTTACAAAGAAGCTTTGGATAGTCAAGACTTCAAAAGATGGCTTGAGGCCATGAAATCTGAAATGGGTTCCATGTCTAAAAATCAAGTATGGGACTTTGTTGATTTGCCTGATGGGGTCGAACCCATTGGATGCAAATGGATTTTCAAGTTGAAAACAGACAAGGATGGAAACATTAGTGTTTTCAAAGCAAGGGTGGTGGTAAAGGGTTTCAAACAAATTCATGGTACTGAATATGATGAAAGCTTCTCACCAATATCCATGCTGAAGTCCATTATGATAATCCTTGCGATTGCTACTTTTCATGACTATGAAATATGACAGATGGATGTCGAAACCACTTTCTTGAATGAGTTCTTGAAAAAGGATGTGTACATGATACAACCTCAAGGTTTTGAAGATCTAAAAAATCCATGATGGGTATGCAAGCTTAAGAAGTCTATTTATGGACTAAAGCAAACATCAAAGAGTTGGAACCTCGGATTTCTTGACGCAGTCAATAATTTTGGCTTTCTCATAAATAAAAAGGAATCTTGTGTATGAAAGAAGTTAAGTGGGAGTAGTATTACATTTCTGGTATTGTATGTGGATTACATACTTCTCATAGGAAATGATAAAATCATGCTTGAGGCAGTCAATGAATGGCTTAAAAATATCTCTCTATGAAAGTCCTAGGAGAGGAAGAGTACATATTGAAAATAATGATCTATAAAGATAGGTCGAAAAGTTGATTGGACTTAGTCAAGAAACTTATATTGATAAGGTTCTTGTAAGGTTCAAGCTGGAAAACTACGAGAGAGGATGTGAAAGTAAGCAAGGTTCATACTCAGGATCATTTAACTAAACCACTTGCTCAACCTAAGCATGAATGTCATACTAGGTCTCTGGGGCAAAAGCATATGTATTTAATTGTTTGATTTAGTATGAAATAAAATGTCCAAATAATTCATGCTTTCTAATAGGATTATCGAAAATGCTTTGATAATGGAATCCTATAAAGTGAACAGAAATCACAATTTATTTAAAGTCCCTATTCTAAATCAATGAATTGTACATAAATGATTTATTCAAAAGACTTGTATATAATTAATTGATAGCACAGTTTTATGGACTACGGAAACATAGAGATGTCTAATTGATTATATGGATGTATAGTTGATACATTGAGACTTAACCTAATTAGATTCTAAAAGTAGAATCAAACTACTATATTTAGTGGATTCCTTAAACAGGAGTATGTCTTAATAATCACAATATAATTAGCTTAACTTTGACATTGTTAAATAGCGCGCCGTAAAAGGAGGTTATAAAGGAAGTTTCAGGTAAGGTAAGAATTGGGTGGGAGTTATGGTCATACAAGAGTGGATAGGTACTCCAATTAAATAAGAATGGTGTTTGGGCCTCTTGATGAGTGAGAACTAGAAAATCACATGGCCATGCAGAATTGGATTAAAGAGTTTTATTTGAGCAGTTCGAACTCAATGATCAAAGAACATATATTTGAGAATAACATTGTATTATCAAATTTGACATTAAGTGACTTAAGGAATTTAACATTGTGCTCTTGTCTTCGGACAAGTGGGTGATTGAAGGAATATGTCCTTAGACATCCCGACAATTACTAAATATAAAAAAGAATAATACTATGAAGATAATAAAGTTAATTATTTTAGTAATCGTATTTTCTTACTAGAGAATAAATATGTCCTTAAACATCCTGGCAATCACTAAATATTAATAGGAGTTATATTATAAAGATAATAAAGTTAATTATTTTAGTAATCGTATTTTCTTGCTAGAGAATAAATATGATTAATAGGACAATATAGATTGGGCCTATAACTAAAATAAAGCAATCCAAATCCATTTAGGATTAGGATTGGGCCGGTCCAAAGGGGAATAGGAGGAGAATTACTTCTCTTAACTAGCCTATGACTCTTCTATTATATATAGGATATAATATTAGGGTTTAGGTGATCAATTCATTAATCAGTTTCTTTTCACAAGAGAAAGAAAGTGAAACCCTAAACTATTCCCTCTAACCGGCGCCTATACCATCAAAAGCAAGTGAATTTATACTCTTCCATTCTAGAAAATGTTGGTGTTCAACGGGTGCTCGTGGACTGATTAGAGGAGCAACACTTGGGGCACTCAAATATTCAAAGTTTGCATACAACAGGGAAATCACGCTACAAAGGTTTGATTTTTAATCGCTATTGAATGAATCATGTATTTGATTATGTTTGCGATCCTATGATAGATGTTAGGAAATTATTTCCTGAAATTCCGCTATATGCCTCTATATATTCCTACACTAAGTTGTTATAATTGAAGATCATTATGGAACACCATGACGATAGCATGCTACCTAAACAACGAATTCTAAGGAGATTACATGACAAAACATTAATTTACATGACAGTTTTTGTCAAAAACTAGTTTATAATGTTACACATCATACTCTCTTGTAAAAGTAAAATACGAAGTCTCTTTATCATTTTCAAACACAACAAATTCTGTAAATTTTGGTTCACAAGAGTTTCATAAATGACTTCAACAATAACTGAGAGGGAGAAAAACAAGCTTTTCTTTCACCTCTAGTTTGTATACATAATTATATATATATAAATAAAAAAAAAAGTATACCACACTTTCATTGTATCAAACCTAGCAAGAAGACATAGTTTGTCATAAACCCTTTATTCCCCTTATATGAAAAAGGCCTTTTGCCTTCTTAAAATAAACAGAAGACACCCCAATTGAAACCTTTTATAGGTTAAAAATGTAAACAACAAAATTATGAAATTGACACTTTAATTTGGATTTTACCAAACACACCCTATATGATAAGCAACCTTTTTTCATTTTTCAGCACTCAGGTGTAAGGCGATGATCCCTCCTTGAATCCCTGCAATAATCATAAACCAAGTGGTTTCGTTGGGCCCAGCCCATGGCCGCGACTTGTTGTGGGCTGAGATTACTGGACCCAGATAGGGACACTTTTGGAAGACGACAGGGTCCACCAGAAGTACACCCGGCAATTTTGAAGTTTCGATATTGGCCCACAAATGGTTGATAATTATAGTTAGCTTTGTATTTCCCATCTTCAGTAGCCCAAGATGAAGCATCCCAAATGGATCCATAGGCCCACATTGGCCTTAGTGGAAACGTGGCATCACTTTTCCTTGGGTACCTTCTTATGGGTATATCATCCACAAAGAATCTGAAACGTGGCCCAAATTAATCATTAATAAGTTACAATTATTGGATAATGATTGATGTTTAATGTGAAATTTATAACTCAAGTTTTGGGAATTTGTGCCTATGACAAATTTGTCTATGCCATTTGTCTCTCTGATAAGATACTTTTATGGGCTATGGCCATTTTATCGTTTGGTTGAATTTGTGACCCACTGAATTGACATTAAATTTTCTTCTCATGCTCAGATATGTCTATTACATTTCCTATATTCTACATCAAGATGTTGGACCACAATCTATATAGACTATGGTGTCTTGTAGTATAAACATGGGAAAATAACATGCTTTTGAAAATGAATCACTTTCAATATATATATAGGTATATGTATATCTTTTAAAAAGTATTATTCTAAGAAAATGAATCACCAATAATTTTCAAAAGGTTAAATTTAGACTATTGCTATATGTTTTAAAGAGTATTGTATAGGCTGTAAAAAGCTTTTCCAATTGTTGATCAACTTGTAATCCTCTTATGCGCATGAAGGATACTCTCTTTTAACCTTTCTAAAAAGGTGGGAGTTAAGTGTTTTTTTTTTTTTTTGACCAGTGGAGTTAAGTTCAATATTAGGTTGATCATTTCCTTTGTAATTCATGTGTTGTAAGTATTTTTTGAAGGGAACATGTTCATAACTTTTATCCGACCAATAATGGAATTTTACTTTCCGAAAAAAACTTCAATATAGATATCTTAAATGTGTGTGTACTATATATTACATAAGTCCTTAATTAAATTTTTTTAGATTAGGGCACGTACGTGTTGGAATAGTAAATAGTAGGATTGTGTAAGTTTTTTTATATAAATAGTATTAAAGTGGTCTCTTGTCTAGCCCTCGCCTTCTTTATTAAAGTTAAAACATTAAACATTCTTCAACTTACCACTACTTTTCTTGAAGAAGAAAGTTAGTTGGAAGGCTCCTTACAAATTATATTCCTTAAAAAAAGAGTGATATATAATTAATTACAGATTGACTAAAATAATGTAGATATGACATTATTTTAACAACGGATGGATTATTGGGACTGATTTGGGGTAATATGCAAACGTATTAGTATAATATTGATACCGAAAGGTTACCAGTTCTAGCTTCTTTATACCTAACAATAACTGCTACGACGTAATTACGGATCCGCTCACATAAGTGAGGGTACCAATTATTGAACATAAAACTGTACGGCCATAATTACTTATACATTGATTGAAAAATGATTACTTGCATTATCTAATCCGACAATTAAAGGTTAGCTACCAATACACTATATTAAGTTATGGTGTTGTGGAGTTTATGCTAATGTGAATTGAAATGTACGTCAAAGTTTTGGTGAGATGTCACCATGTCGGTTCCATCTTTTCTTCAAGGGGATACTTTCTGTCTCATCCCTTGCCTTCACAATACTGTATCAGTGTATTGTCTTAATAAGCTAAATATATTTTTGCGTAGGGAAAGTCATAAAGATAAATGATATAAATTGAATTTGATTTCATAAATTTTGGATATTACCTTTCAAGATTTTAACCTCTTATGTTAGTTAACATCTACTATTGGGACAATAGTTTTAAGTAAAATTTTAATAAATTATGTATTGCACTATGAAGTATTAACTTAACGAATGAATGAATTTTGACAAGTGGAGGATGTAAATCATTGCTACATTAGGTACATACATATAGTAATGTATATAATCTTTTATTTCACAAGCAACCATATATCCTCTTATTAATGAGCAGTAGGTGATAGCCTAGTGGTATTGGCTTCACCTCCAATCCCAAAAATTCTGGGATCGAGTCTCACCCTTTGCATGAAGGGATCTCCAATTTTCTCCCTTTTTTGCAAGAGATTTCATCTTACCTTAAAGTAGTAGTAGTAGTAGTATAATAATAATAATAATAATAATAATAATAATAATAATAATAATAATAATAATAATAATAATAATAATAATAATAATAATAATAAATCCTCTTCTTAATTTATAGTTTGCTCGCGGTTGTGCACTATGTAAAGACATTTTTTTTCTTCAACCTAATACATTATTTAAATTAATATTTGGTACTCAAAATTTTTGCTACGCTAGTCAAACCGTCATCAATACCTGCCTTGTTATTTGTTAATATGTTACATCAACCACCTCTACAAATTATTTTTATAAATGAATAATCTGCCAAGAATAGACGAATACCTCGATTTCTCCTCTTGGCCATTTATAGAGTACTAGTACAAGCAAAACTTCTTTTGGCAAACACATTAAAGATGGAGTAAAAAACGAGATAAATTTTGGAGTGGGAACATTGTTTCCTCATATATTATACCAAATATTAATAAATCCAGACAAATTCATCTTAATTTAGGTCAAGGTAATATTGTAAGATTACTAAAAGGTGATTACTTACTCTAAAAGTATTTTTAAATGTTTGAGCGTAAATTATCACCCGTGTTTCTCATATAAGATTTAATAAAGAAACAATGTAACGAAAGAATTGATACTTACATTATTTGGCTTGGTGACCAGAAAATGGCATAGTTGTGAAAGCCTTTGGTAGGATCAAACCATAATTGAAATTTCATCTCTCTTCCAATAAGTCTTCCATCACCACTCCCTCTAACATAAATATTTGTTTGCAATACGTATGGTTTACCAGGTGTTGTCCCAAGAAATTCAATATCAATTTCATCATGGTAACCTGGGAAGTCTTCGTTGTTTGAGAGCTGCCAAAAATTTAATTACAATTTCATACCCATAATTAGAAAGAGGTAATCAGGATTAAATAATTTTAAAACCTTTTTTTTTTAATTTCTAAACTACTTATTAGGCTTGTTATACCGCATGTAAGTAAAATTTTCATTTATTGACATTATACTTTAAGATGATAACACCAAATATTACTTAGTCTAGTGGTTAATATATACTTTAGTATATAAACTTTAGGTTGCGTGATCAAACATTCAATATAATTTCTAATTTTTTATTGTACGTGGATTATATGAAGTAAAACACCTTTAAAAAGCGCGTTATATGACATTGTTCCTTGTTTAGGAAAGTCTTTTAATATATTAGTATAGATTCTATTTCTAGGATATCAAAGTTTCTCACATAAAAGGATGTGATCACTCCTGCAGTGTAGCCTGGTTGGAGCTTCATAGCTGTACTGAACAAGCCTGATTGAAATCGCTTCAATGACTTAAACCCGCTTCCTGTTAATACAAAAATTTAGCGCACCAAGGTTAACTCAATCAGTAACAAAATATATTAAAGTAAAAAACCTATTTATTTAGGTGAAAAGAAGAACCAAAACTAAATAAATTGCACGATCTTTTTTGTCACGGATATTGACAATAATTTTTTTTTGTTGAAATAGAATAATTAAAAGTATATAGAAAGAAAAAAACAAAAATAAAGTAAAGACAAAAATAACCAAAAAAAAAAAACACAATGGTAACTTTATGACACCTAACAACCCCCTAGATGAACATTTAACTAAGTAGTAAGTAGCTGTATATAGTGGTGTCAGAAACAGATCTGACCGCTGGGTCAACCTGATTTTGACCTGACTTGAACCTGGTTCGACCTGTGAGGGTCAGTCCTCAGACCTGACCGAAACCTGACCTGGGATTACCCAGACCTGACCGGCACCTGGCAAGATTATATGCTGACCTGACCAGACAGACCTGCATTCAAACTCGAACCCGACCGTATTCAACCAGATATTACTAAAATTCAATTATTTTTATATCTATAAAATCACTTAAATATATAAATATATAAATTTCTTATATTTAATAATTTAAATAATAAAATAAATTATATTTAATTTAAGGATTAAACTTTAAATATCATGTACTTGTTTATATTTTCATTTAATTACTTAATATTTCTATTTTCAAATAATATGAAAAAATATCTGATTAATTTTTTAATTTTTTTTACCTATGATCATTTTAATTCGTTTAAAGTAAATTAAAATGTTAAATTTTGATGTTTTTTTAGGGATTTCGCAAGGTAGTCAGACGACGCGTTTCAGCGAGGCAAAAACAATCGAAGCCAAATTTTCGGCGGAAAACGACGGTGGTTGTAACAGAAGCAGATTTCCGGCGGAGATTCCGGCGAAGAACAGGTGATATCGAATTGCAATTCTCGGCCATCAGGAATTTCGACCTGAGTTTACACTAATAACATCAACAATCATAATTATAGAAACAATAACAATAAAGGAGATTTAATCGACGAAAATGAGAGGTTGAGGAGAGAGAATTTGAATTTAAACAGAGAGTTAATATTCTACCAAATTTTACTCATTTTTTCTACCAAGATTTTGTCAATGTACAATGGGCCTATTATAAAGCCAAAGCTCCCTTCTCGATATGAGATTGAGCAATCTTAGCAGCATAAAGTGAACATAAATCTTCAAGTACCAGTAACCAGCTTGGATTTGGCCAAAATCCGTTTAATAGCAGAACTATGACTAGTGCACTGGGTAGTGCGATTTATCTTAAATGATCAGAAATTAATCGGTATGTTTCAGTAGGCCCTTTAAAGTATATAAACCAAAACACCTGAACATATAGAGCAGATATGGTAGCAATTCAAAAGCAAATAAACACACAAAGATGGACATAAATATGAAATGATGTCGATGTTCAACGAGGATGATGAGAGGCGACGAACACATTGGTTGTGGAGGATGAGAGACGCTAGCAGACGAGAAGATGAGAGAGAAAGAGCAGTTAAAAATGGAGGAAGGGCGGTGGTGGCCGATATCCGGCAAGGACAGAGAACCGTAAGGAAGGAGCAGCGCAGACAAAAGCAATGGAAGGAGCAGAGAAATAAGAGTTTTAGGTTTGGAGGAGAGATGGGTGAAGGTAGTATGGTAAGAGATGATCTAACGGTTCAGATTGTTTTATGACATGTATCAACGGTTAATATTCATGATCCGTGTGCTTAGTATTATTTTCTTGTGTGCCATTGATTATGATGATCTAACGGTTTAGATTTTGTCCATTAGATGATTTTGGGTTTTTCCTTAAGAAAACAAATCATCCTACCAAATTATTATTCATAATAACTAATCTCCATGATCCACATCCGTAAATCCAAATCTCATACCTTATAAGCCCATTTTTAAATAATAATATAATTATTTATATTAGTAATCTCATATCCACCAATTGATCGTATATTCGTAGTTAATATATAATACTCATTATTATTATCGTTAGTTATACTATAAAAGCATATTAAGAGTCTATACTCATTAATAACCAATCGCGTATTAGTTATAATGATTCCAATATTATTATACCATACTAAAGTATTTAAGTCTACTGATAAAATAGTTTGTTTATAGTCACTATATACAAACTTAAGACATATAGCTCAAGTAGATGTTTTTTGTTTCAAAATGCATTTCTTATAAAAACGATTAACTTAGATATTGTATTGTTGTCTTAATTAGCCTATCAATTACCATTGACACATTCATTTAGTTTAATATGTAATTTGAAACATTCAAGTAGTTTTTTTTTGTTTATGAAACGCATTACTCTCGAGGACGATTATTATCATAATGATTACCCACTTACACTAACTAATATATACACTAATCCATTCGTATCACTTTGTGTTTATACTAATGTATACTAGCTAGAAAATGTAATACATTGATCTGTAGACTATCTATACATTGACATATAGTCGAAATGCAATACATTAATCTATACACTAATATAGTTTACTATTATTAGTATTGTGCAACATATGAACCCGCGTTATGATCACGTAGGCGGTAGACCTCATGTAGTCATATGAACCGTCGTTGTAAATCTATGAATGTATGATTATCATTTGTTATACTATTTATTGTTATTGTTATTGTTATTATTCCTCTTCGTATTTGTATTACTATAATAATAAATCCTTTATATGAAATTTGGAACTGATCTTGTACTCGTTATTATTGTCGTTGGTTATGAATTATGATATATAATATTAAAACATATGAAGAGTCGCCTTTACTCCTTTACTCATTAGGGTGGTTTTACGCAGTTGATTAGTCGAAATAAGAGTTGAATAAGAGAATACACTAACATCACGATAATCAATATAGTGTTTTTATTGGTTTTTCGTTATTATCCACATATTAATCGCACACACACATATGTATGTATATGTTGATCTTAATACTTTTATTAATACGATTCATTTACATATATATACAAAGTTAAGAGAAGACCACAAATATTATACTAGTATTAAACTATAGTATAACATAAAAACAATTAACTTAAATAATATTATAGCTTATAAAGACAAGGGAGTGTTATTGTTGTTAATCTTATACTAGTATTAAACTATATTTTACTTGTTTAATAAGTTATGATTAACTATTTTACTTAACTTATGGTTGTTACTTGTTACATGATCTTATGATTAACTACTATCATTTTCATTTGATGTTTATTTGTAGTATTGTTCTCATTACCATCATAGCTATTTACAAACTTATATATCAATCATAATGCTTATAATAATAAATCATTTATATAAAGTTTGGAATTGATCGTATACTCGTTATTATTGTTGTTGGTTATAATATATAATATTAAAACATACTACCTTCGTTTCTTTTTAATTGTTACACTTTGACATTTTACACTATTCACAAATTGCACTTTGACCCTCGTTTGTGATTTATACGTGAATAAAAACATAGTCATGTGGGATCTTGTTAGATTCGTATTAGTATGTATTTTATTAATATGTAGTTTTTATATTTTTTACAAATACAAAATTAGAGATATAAAGGCTCAAAGTAGTGCATCGACATGCGTGAAAGTGTAAGTGTAACAATTAAAAAGAAATGGAGGTAGTATGAATAGTCGTTCTACTCCTTTACTCATTAGAGTCGTTTACGCAGTTGATAAATAAGAGTTGACTAAAAGACTACATTAAACATCACGGTAATCAATGTAGTGTTTTTATTGATTTTTCGTTGTCATCCTTATATTTATCGCACACACACATATGTGTGTATATATATATATATATATATATATATATATATATATATATATATATATATATATATATATATATATATATATATATATATATATATATATATGTATATATATATATATATATCTTAATACTTTTATTAATATGATTCATTTACAAAATACATAACAAAATCAAGATGACCCGATCAGGAGTTACCCGAAGTTGAATTGGCGTTCAACAGCGAATGGACCCAATGTTTCACAATGATCGAACTAAGATGAGTAAGATCATTATTAATTCAACCCGAGTACATTTCACTTAACTCAACCGCACATGGAACCTAAATACGATCTTCGCAAACCCGGCTAAAAAAATGTCAAAGGACAATTATACCCGAGAATGGATCAACTTGTAAACGGAACGTTCAGACCTGTCCGGCACCCGGGAATCCAATGATTCAAATGTGTTCGACCCAGTTGAACAAAACCTGACCAGTCATGACCTGGGGCACTGACAATCAGAATCCTGACCTGTCCGGGTATGACCTGGTTCGCCGTGGGTATACCCAGAACCTGTTTACTAACCTGTTTTGACACCACTAGCTGTATAGCTATTTACGTGAGAGGTTTTTGGGGCATGATGTACAATGTGCTAAAGACTTTTGGTAAACGGGGGTTTACTTATTTCTTATCAAATTATACAAAATGGATTGTAATTCAAGATTTTGTCGTTTGAAGTGACGTTTTTCAATTGAATTTTTATTTATATCAAGAAAAAAAGCAACACAATTAGCATGTTCATAGTCCAAACAAATTGTTAATTTTGTCGGTTGATTATAAAGTAGTTCACATACTAAAATAAAACAATTTTTTTTTTGACTGAAAATAAAACAATTAACAACTCCAAAAACTTTCAACATCTTGTATGCTCCTAAAAAATAAATCCAAAGTAATACGCATTACTAACTATGGAATTACAAAACAAATATGGGGTGGGGGCTATACTGTTCAACTAAACTACTTTCATTTAGTTTTTAGTGATCTAGAATGCTAATGATTTGATACACTAATCCGCTATTGTGCATGCAAAAACTATTCAATAATCCATACATGTTGTATGTATTTTATAACTCCTCGTCTTAATGGAGATAACTAGTATTTAGGCCCGGGCGATACCCCGAATTTTCTTTTTGCTACAATTTATTAGTAGTTAAATAAGTATTCTCATACTCATTTAAAAAAGTCATCTTATTCATTATATGTATTTTCAAACGTTTTCCATTCATATGTCATCATTAATTTTGATTACAAAATCAATAATGGTATGGTGGAGTAATGGTTGGATTTCTTACTTTCATACTTGAGGTAGTGGGTTCGAATCTTTACATAAACAAATTTTTTTTACTATATGAGAAAGACGTGGATAGAATGTTATTGAATGAGGGAGGGTGACACGTGGCACATATACGTTCTTAGGAACGCCTTTTAGTATATTAGTATAGATATCGAGGTCCAACCAATTTATACCAATTAGATGATAATTAATACCAGAACAAAATGAAATATAACATATAAAATTATAATATAGAGTATACTTAAGTTTTATTATAATATTTTTTAAAAAAAAATTGTTATAAGAAAAAAAAAACATAATAGTTAAGAATTTTTAGTATATAACTAGTCGTCCATTTGATAGTTGGTAATAAATGATGGTAATGGAAATTATTTTGTATGTAAATTGTGAAGAAAGTCATTGTTCACTTTCATGGTATTAATGCTAATTTATTCTAAAGTGTCTATTTTTCTTCTTAAATTTTCATTCTCATTCAATACCGCCTTGTAGATGGTAATGAGTAGTAATGAAAGTTGTTTCCCTTTGGAGAAAAAACATGCTTAGGGATGAGATTGCTTCCCCATCAAGAAAAAAGTACATACTTGGGAGTTGAAATTGTCTTCCATGGAGATTTTAAGGGTGCTTCTCTTGTAACATTACAGTTAATTACTACCACTAGTAACGACTACCAAACCGGTCGTAAAAGTTTTATACTTCCTACTACGTAACAAAATAGATGTTACATTTGGACTTTCTCGCTTGTTGATGCAGTGCTTTGACCATAAATAACTTCAAGTGTGTACTTGTAAAAATTATAAGAACTTAATATTATGAAAGTATACGTTGAGAGAAATTTAACAACAAATCATATAGTAACAGTTGATTTTATCTAAAACTAAAAAATACATTGTCAAATATAATAGGTGAATAGTTCTCATAATGTAACATCTATTTTGTTACACACTAAGTATATATATATTTGTTTTGTAAAAAAAACGTGGGATAAAAACTGAAAATTTACCTGAAGAACGATCAAGCCAGACAGTGAGAGTACCCTGCTGAACACTTTGGTGTTGAGGACCCCATAAGGTCCTAAAACCTTGATTAAAACTCAGAGGGGCAACTTGGGAGCTAGGATAGTAGCCAGGTGAAGGTTGTGCATTGCTATAATGAGAATAAAGGAAGAAACTAATTATAGTTAGAAACAAAAAATGGGCCATGAAATTCAGCAAAAAGAACACTAGCTATATTCTTGTAGGGAAGAAAGAGATGAAGAAAAGTGGTAGCTAGTAATGCTTAGTGCTAAGGGATCAGAACTCAGAAGGGGATTGTGTACATGGAAGAGTGTGCTCACTGAAGTGGGTATAAATAGGGGCCTTTGAAAAAGGAGTTGATAAGGAAGTTGATGAGGAGTTATAAATGAAGACAAAATTAGTATTATTAAATTAAATTAAATTAAATTATTAAATTCAAGACAAATATGGCAACGTCTTGTTGTTATTAATTATTTTATTGTCCCATAATTTATTTCTCTTGCACTCAATTGTTACTTTTTCTATCTGCTTTTTTCTAATGTTTGATTTTAGGAAATTATTTGGTCTGACTATGACTTTTGCTATGGCCTATGGGAATTAGTTATATGACATTATCTGAGCTCATATGTGAATCAAATTTTGGTGGGCTCAATGGTGTAAGGGTATTTTGGGTTCCTATTAATAGTAAATCTTAGCTGATTTAGTTGGTGATCAGTATTACGAAGTGAGCAACGTCAATGGATTATTTACGCTGTTAGAAAGATCCTCCAAAAGCAATCCTTTTACTTGTGCAATTAAGAGAGAGTTTGCTACTGTAGAACTTTTGTAAGGAAATGTGAACTTTCCTTCTTCTAATTTGTTTGAGTTTCAAAGGGTATAAATAGTAGATTTTTTTTTCTTTCACAAACATTTGTATAAAACAGGCTACACTTTAAACAAATGGTGTGGCCAACTAATAAAAAGGTCCGAGCAGCAGGTAATAGCCTAGTGGTGTTGGATTCACTTCTGATCCCAGATGTCATGGGATCGAGTCTCACCCCTTACAAGGAGGGATCCCCAATTTTCCCCTTTCCTTGTAAGGGACTTCATCTTACCTTTTAAAACAAAAAACTAATAAAAAGGTCCAAATTAAGCCTTATAATGAAGCATGCGTCCCCTAAAAAATAGCATAAGCGTAAATCCATTTTCAGATGGGTTAATTTTTGTAAGCGGGATTACTTTTGAATCCGTTTTCAAAGGGGTTACTTTTTGTAACAGGGGTTATTGTTGGTTCTTTTTTCTTCTAATTTTTAGGTATTATTTTAAATAAAACTAGGAGTTACTTTTTCGAATGCTAAGGGGTTACTTTACAGAAACTAGGGATTGATTAGTTTTTGTAACGCTAAGGGTTTACTTTTACTGAAAGTATCAGTTACATTTTGTAATTATAAGGGGTTACTTCTATGGTTAATAGGGGTCACTTTTTGTAATTATAAGATGTTACTTTTACTGAAACTAGTGGTTACTTTTTACATTTATTATAGGGTTACTTTACACTTATGGAGGGGTTACTTTTTGTAATAGGGGTTACTTTTATTGAGAGTAGGGGTTACTTTTTCAAATACTACGGGTTACTTTTTTTTGTAATGTTGATGGGTTACGTTTTTTACTGAAGTATGAGTTACTTTTTGTTACTATAAGAGTTACTTTATACAAACACCAAACTATTTCTCAATTTCCCTCCCCTATCTTTGATCAAACCATGGAAGAATCACGTCCTCCTCCTCCCCATCACAATCACACCACCACCACAACCACCGACTCAAACAACCAACCACCATCATTGGCCTCTTAGCTCCTACATCAAACTGTTTCAAATGCGGAGCCTCCACTTCCATAACCCCGCCACCATCATTAGATCGCGAACGAGGTTCTTATGGCCTTATCAATTGGCAAAAAGGCGGCACCAAAATTGCCGAAAAAGCCTACAATCTTCAGTCTCCAGGGAAATCACGTTCACGAAGTCAAAGAACTTCGTGAATCTTGTCGGAGATCTTCTCCATCAATGACAACTACTCGTGGTACTCCTCAAGATCCGCCATTGTAGCTTTAATGGCGGAAGAAACTGAGGAGAGAGAGAGAAAGAGAATGGACTGTGATTTTTGTTGGGAGGAGGAGAGAGAGAAAATGACAAATGTGAGGAGAATAGGAATTGGGGCGGGGAAGGAGAAAGAGGAAGAGGTACAATAAAGAAGTCGAAGATTTGAGGAAGGAGGAGGGAGGAAGGAGGATGGGGATGCTTTGGCCGCATGGTTTGTTTGTGTGTGGTGTGTTTTACCAAAAACGAACTCTTTTTTTATATTGGAAAATAGATTTTTCAATGTTAGAAGAATTATAATCCTTGGTATTACTCATATTTCTCTTTCTCTCCCCCTATCCAATCTCTCTCGTCTATTGTACATTATTTCTTTCTTCTCTTATCTTTCTTGTAAGGAACCAAACATATAAATTTTTCCTTATAATTTTTCATTAAGGGAAAATTACTCATTTTATCCTCCTTTTCAATCCTCACTATAAGACAAGCCCCCTGTCTTATTTTTACTCGAATGACCTATCCCCATTAAAAATCTTAATATAGTTTATGAAAATCGAGTACTCTAATCTTTATAACTATGTTAAAGTAACTTTAAAACAGGTTTGAAGATATTATGTTTTGTTGGAATTTTATTAGTATACTTAAGAATTTTTTTAAATTTTTATCACCTTTTAAAATCACAATTTTCAAGATAACCACCTTATATAACCTAAATCTCTTTAAATACATACCAATTGATAGATTTCGTACAAGAAATTGGTCTTAAATAAGGGTTAAAACCTTATATACATTTTGATGAATAAAGGTGGAGGTGATGGAATCATTCTTAAACCCTTTTTAAGGATGATTTCCTTGACGGAATCTGTCAATTGTAGGTACTTAGACGGATTTAGGTTATATAGCGTGGTTATTTAATATAAGGTGGTTATTTTGAAAAACTTTATTTTATAAGCTAGTAAAAGTCAAAAAATCATATACTTAAGGTGGATTTTAAATATTAAAGTTCTTTAAGGATTTTAATGACTATTATGATAGTACTATATTAAGGGATACTATAGGTTGAATTTTTAATGCTTAAGAAAATTTTAAAATACTTTTTAAGAGGGTTAAAGTATTTTATAGTTGTTATAATTTTTATCTTAATTAGAGTATTAATACTTGGATGTTTAGTATTTGATAGGTGGAGACTTTACTTTGAGTAAATTCTAAGCTTGAGAAAGTGGCCTCTCATATTGTCTATACAAGGTACGTACATATCTATGTGTTATTAGACTATAGTATCATGTCCTAAGGTTAGGATTCATGTAGTATCATATATAGGGAACTTTTTATAACTCATACGTGGCTTATATTCAAGCGAAATTGCATATTTTATGCCGTTGTGTGAATCATGTTGCGTACGATGAATATTATATGTTTGTATGGATGATTCATGCAAGCATGTGGGATTTGGAAATGTTTATTACATGAGGGATTGATGAATATTATTTATTGGATCATGAATTATTTCATTTTATTTCCTTGAGATTTATTACTATATTTACTTTATAAGAATCGTGGACCTTATTTGGTAAAGTTGGATATTCACCTATTGACAGCTTGGTTGATTGTTGATTTAAGTCAACAAATAAAGATCGGTTGATTATTAATTAATTAATGGGATTATTCTTGGATTAATTGAGTTGTTGACACTAGTGGAAAAAACCTTATATGTCACTTTGTACCAGATGCGGTTTTACAAAAACCACATCCGAAAATGAACAAAAAATGCGAGGGAAGCTTGGCAAAGAAAAGCGGATGCGGTCCAAAAACCGCATCAGATTTATTAGGGGATGCGGTTTTTTCGTACCTGATGCGGTTCATAGGACCGCATCCGCTTTTCTGTTTAATGACTACCTTCCCTCCCACCAAAAATCCCGCGTCCAAAACAATTCTTCAAAAAATCCTTCGACCCACAAAACCCTTCACCCAACTGCGACTGCCACTCCCACTCCCACTCCCACTACCACTGCGCCTGCCCCACCAATGCCCACGCCGGCGACTTGTGCACCACCACCAATGCCGGAGACTTGTGCACCAACACCAACGCTGGAGACTGCCCCAGCTTCACACCTCAGTTTTGCACACCACCACCACAACTTTCGCGCCACCACTGTCGCGCCACCACTGCTTCTCCCTAGCTTCGTTCCTTTTTCTCCCCTCCCTAAACAACTACATTACCACCTTTTCCTAGCTATAGGTCACTAAAATTTCGTAACTTTTATTTTAATTTATTTGAGTTAATTTGAGTTTAGTTTAGTTTGGTTTAGTTTAGTTTAGTTTAATTTAGTTTAATTTAGTTTACTTTGGTCACTTATACTAATTTGAACTTTAAAATTTGTTGTTGATTATTGAAGCTAGCTAGTAACGGAGTGTTGAGTTCCATTTCCCTATTTACAACCTTGATATTGGTATGTTATCGCTCATACTTAACTTTCTTTAATTTCATATATTAGTAAATTGGTTTATATGTGTAAATTGGTTTATTATGTGCAAATATGTATATATGTATCGTTGAATTAAGATTAGATGTAAAATGCTTTGCTGTTCAAAAACTTATGTATATATGCATCATCATATCATATGCCTAGATACCCGTTCGAGACTTACTCATTAGGAGTAAGTCTTGAATAGTCCCCGGTTTGGGACTGTTCTTAGATGTTTAATCTCACTTAGGTGGTGAATGTATGTCTTTATTTCGATTCTATAGAGGAAAATCCTGGCTCGTCGTTTCCCTACTTTTGCTCTCTGGGTACATATGTAGATATAAGTAACTATATATCTACATCGTGTACTTGGAGAACTATAAGGAAATGTCGGATTTTCCGTAGAATCGAAAAGAAGACATACATTCACTAGTGAGATTAGACATCTAAGGATGGGTTAGGTTGGAGTGATAAGGATCCTTGGAAAGCATGCCTTATTTCATTGAATGTATATCGTTCATATATAAACTATAATCATGTAGTTAAGTTCGTTATTGACATGAGGTACTTGTTGCTTGTGTGTAATTAGAGGTGTGATTGAAATGAATCGTGCATGGATGTATGGTAGTCGTGACACGAGTGAGTTCGTGGATGGGGTATTTGAATTTTGTGATGATGCATTAAGTGTAATACCCCTCATGATTGCTTCAAAGGGATTTAGCAGGCTACTCATTCCAACAAGATGCATCTTTTTTTTAGGGAGCTTATTTCCTTAATTACTCCTCGTGCTTGGCTGGGAGTAGTCCGGGGATGGGTGACCTCCTGGGAAGTTTCTCAGGGTGCGCATGAGTGAGGACAAAATGCGCCGGAAGAACTTGTATTGGTTATTGAGGACAGTTGTTGGCCCTCGATGCGCATTGGTGACAATATACTCGACTCCGTATGGGTCGGGGTGTTACAAATGGTATCAGAGCAACCCTACGACCGCGTGCTGGGGCGACCCTAAGGCCGTCAGCCCGAATATTCGGAGTCCTCAAGCGCCTAGTGGGGGAGGATTTTGGGGCTGCATTGTCATAAGGAGCGATCTAGAGGTCGTCAGACCGAATATCTGGAGTTTTCGGCGATCAGTTTCAAGGCTGGGGCGACCCACAGGTCGTTGTGGCCAAATATGTGGAGTCCTCAGGCGCAATGAGGGCATTGCTGTTCTCAAGTGGGGGTGTATGTGATACCCCTCATGATTGCTTTAATGAGATTTAGCAGGCTACTCATTCCAACAAGATGCATCTTTTTTTAGGGAGCTTATTTCCTTAGTTACTCCACAGTTAGGCGTGCTTGGCTGGGAGTAGTCCAGGGATGGGTGACCTCCTGGGAAGTTTCTCAGGGTGTGCATGAGTGAGGACAAAATGCGCCGGAAGAACTTGTGTTGGTTATTGAGGACAGTTGTTTGGCCCTGGATGCGCATTGGTGACAATATACTCGACTCTGTATGGGTCGGGGTGTTACATTAAGTCATCAGGATGCAACGAGAACTGAGGGGTTTTATTGTCCTTGTGTTGATTGTGGCAATGTGGGGATGGTTAATAACATTGGGTCGCTGAGGGAGCATATCTTTCGTCGTGGGTTTAGGCAACACTACTATGTATGGGTTTCGTACGGTGAGGAGGGTATATATGATGGTGGGAATGCCGTTGTTAACGATGTGCATGAAAGAGGAGAATTTGATGTCATTGAGAATGACAAGAACCTCGAGGACGAATGTGAGAATATTGAGGATGATGATGATGATGGGGACCATGTCGAGAAGATGATGGAGGGGGTGGATGATCATGCTGGGAAACGACCTCGTATCTTTGAGTGCATGGATGAGGCATCTCGGAAACCGTTGTATCCCGGTTGTACGAGGTACAGCAAGCTGACGGCCGTGATAACACTCTTTAACATCAAGACGAAAGCCGGTATAAGTTACTCAGCTTTCACTTCCTTGTTGCAAGCCTTTGGCGATATGTTGTCGGACGACCATGAACTACCCAAGTCGAACTACTATGCGAAGAAACTGATGTGTCCCTTCGGTTTGGAGTACCAGAGGATACATGCTTGTCCAAACGATTGTGTGCTATATCGAAATGAATATACGGATATAGATGAGTGTCCTCGATGTGGGAAGTCGCGTTATAGGCGTGCAGGGGTTGGTGATAAGAAAGGGCCTCCAGCAAAGGTGATGTGGTATCTTCCGATTATACCACGATTCAAGCGCATGTTTTCAATCAAGAAAGATGCTAAGAACTTGAGGTGGCACTCAGAAAGAAGGACAAAGGACGGTTTTCTCAAACATCCGACTGATGCTCCTAAGTGGAAAGGTATCAATCGTCTGCATAAGACCTTTGCTGGCGAGGATAGAAATTTGAGGCTTGGCCTATGTACGGATGGGATGAACCCATTTGGCAATCTTAGTTCTCAAGATGGTACATGGCCGGTTCTTCTAGTTATATACAACTTGCCTCCTTGGTTCTGCATGAAATGGAAGTACATCATGTTGTCGATTCTTATTTCAGGGCCGAAACAGCCTAGAATCGACATAGATGTCTACCTCCAACCACTTGTTGATGATTTGAGAAAAATGTGGGATGAAGGAGTTTCTGTATATGATGCACATGCTGATGAGGTTTTCACATTGCGTGCCATGCTTTTATACACTCTTAATGACTTTCCTGCTTATGGGAACTTATTCGGGTGCAAGAACAAAGGGAAGAAAGCATGCCCGATTTGCATCGACGACACAGAATCTAAACACATTTCCACTTGTCACAAAGAAGTTTATATGCGGACCCGAAGGTTCCTTCGACGCGATCATCCTTATTGTAATAAGAAGAAGGCATTCGATGGAACAGTTGAGGAAGGGGTTGCTCGTAGGCCATTGACTGGTGTTGAGGTTTTTGATCAGGTCAAGGGTATGGAAACGATATTTGGCAAAGGAGCGGATGATGGTGGCAAGGGACTTTAATTACAAAATGATTGAGGAGATAATTCAATGTTAAGAGCCTTGAAAATTTTGGTTTGTCGTTTCTAAACAAGAAAAATGACGATTTTGCCCTAATACTAAACAAAAATCATGATTTTGCCCGTACACATTCTCCATATTTATGTGACCAAGGCCCCTTGTTCATTTCATCAGATTTAATTATATAAAACACAAAAAAAACTACACAAAACTCCTCCCCCTTCTTCACGCCAGTTCTAGCGAGTTGAAGAGTTGTTGTTGGCAGCTTGGTTCCTTTGGATTCTAGCTCTGAATCTTGCATGAAAATGTTGTCTTAGTCTTGTAAAGTTAATGTCCATTCTGGAAAATCGTTAGTTTTGAGGTTTGACTTCAGTAACGTCAAGAAAAATCAAGAAAGGTGAGTTATGGCTGAATTCCAGCACTTAGGAGATTTATTAGATTGAAATTTAATTATTTTGGGTTGATTGGTGAATTTTAAGTTATGAATATTTTATTTAATGTTTTATGGAGTTTATGGAGAAGTTCTAAAAGTGGTTAAAGAAGATTTGAATCCCAAACACTGGATTAATTTACACAAGGACCACCTTCAAACCCTACTTTCCTACTTTGTTTGTGTAGCATTTGCTTTGTGAAAATTTTGTGATGTTCGAGTATTTTTTGATGCAACCTACCAATTTTTAAATAAGTTTCAAGTAATTTATATCAATGTATTGCATGTGAATTTTGGTAATGATATTCGAGATATAAATCGATGCATGCCAAATTCCTCTAAAATCGATCAAACCTTGCTGCTACCTTGGTTGTACCTTGATTAATGGTCTCAATTGTTGCTGGTATTCCATGATTTACTTTTGAAAAATTCATATCTTGATTATCAAGTAAAACTTTGTTTCGTTTCCCCATCATATGTCACATACAACCTCCGTTTGAGAAGTACAAAACACTTGAAAATCTGATTTTCGCTTTGTTGCTTCTCGAGTTAATTAACCTTTGTTTCTTTCATTTCTCACATGCTTCTGAGTGATGAACACCTAATGCACCTATTATCTACTAAGTTGTATATCAAAACTTTAGCGAAACATAAAAGTTACAAGTGATTTCATGTGTAAACCACTATTCTTTAACACAAAACTGAAAACCATAAAAATTGACATATGTTCACTTGTGTGGCATAATCTTTTCATATAATTAAGAGCCTTTTTATAATACCTTTGCATGATGCCATGTCATGATAAGCATATCCTTTAACCACCTCTACTAATCTCAATATACTTTTGAAACCTTGTTGTTAAGTTACCTTTTCGCAACGGTGGAACTTGACATAACAAGCTTGTTTACGAAACTTATTTTGATAAGTTAAGTTGTTTTAAAAGTTGATACCATAAGTAAGAACGAGTAATTAAGTCACGTATTTGAGTATAAGTTTCTCATATACTAAAAAATTAGTTTTAGAAAGGAAGTAGCTATGTAAGCAGTGATGACCAACAATCATTAAGCAGGTTTGCTATTTAGGCAGTTAGAGCGGGTATAGCTCCGGAGAGGGTATTGCTCTGTTAGATAAAGTCATGACCTAGAATGATTGCAAGCAAGAAGTAAGAAAGGTGGGGAGACGTCCCTCAAAAGTCTTTGCCCTCCATTCTTGTTCCTTCCTAGAGTTGAAAATATTTTAAGACGTGTATAGAAAATGTTGAAGTAATTGTTAAGAAGGGTATAGTTGCTATTCATGGATAGTTTTATTGAAGATTACTCAATAAAATAAAATGAAAATGTTTGATACATTGATTATGTTGTTACATTAAAATAAAACCTATTTTAGCCACCTTATTCTTTTAGAACTGGTGGGGACTGTGTACTAGTGTAGACTGACCATTTTGTTCTCTTGATCGTGTCGTGGTGGTGGCAGTTTCAACTATTTTGCTTGAGTAATCTAAAGGTCAAGATTAACTTTGTGTGAAATGTTTGTCTTAGGTGTTATTCGGCTACGATATATGCTTGTCTATATAATATTAACTATGTTTTGTAACTTATGTTTTGAGCTCGTATATCTAAATACTTAGACTATGTTGTAATATCTAAATCATTTAGTTTGTTTTCACAACTATGCTTTGATATTTTCAGATTTCCTAACTCCCCAAGGGTAGGGTGGTGTAAAAGTCTGACTAACAACATCTCTAATTAGCAGCTTAGTTTCTTAAATAATTATAGTTATTGCTAATTAAGTTTTTATTTAGGTAGGGTTGTTACAAATTCGTTCTATTACTTCCCAACCCATCTTTGGTGAAATTACTAATATACCTCTACCTTTAGGGTAGACAATCCTCCACCAACTTGAGCTAAATCAAATACCCTCATTTATTGGAAGATGGGTTGGTCCATGAAATGGGCCTAAACAATTATCCCCACGCCAATCAAATGTAGTAAAAATCGCAATTTTTAGTGCGGTTGATTAGCGTAATAGCATAATAATATTTTTTATAGAGGTCGAGCGGGACCCGCGAATTCCCGTAGGATGAGTCGGTAGCCGAATATTTGCAGAGAAAGTCCTCAAGATCAAGGGAGGCACCCTTATGCGCTGGCTGAGCCACAAGGAGTACTCTATGCAGACAAAGGTCTCCCATGGGCCTATGAGGTGGGCCACGAGGCGAATGCTTAAGTACGTCAACTGTGCGCTCAATCCAGCACTCATGTGAGGCCCATTTAAGCCATGCACGAAACGCTTGAACACTACATTCAAAACGACACATGAACGCGCAACACATGCTTCCTACGGTCTCTATAGAAGGTTCTTCTCTTGCAGGCGAAGTTGGTTCTTAGACCGAGGGGGACGACTTAGATCGTAGCAAAGAGTCCCTTTCAGTCTAAAGGTATTAAATTATCACCTAGTCAATCAGAGTATATCTCTCTACAAGTAGTAATTTTTCTCTCTCCACCTCAATCACATCTGACTTGAACATCGTGGGATTCTCCCGGAAAACCCTGGCTCTAGGTTTTTATTTTATTTTGCAGGATTGGCGGGACCACTTCCCTAGGACGTATAGGACTTTTTGGTATATTAAGACTCTCAACACTATACTCATTTTTTACCAGAATCTATGCAGAAACAAATGGTAATTAAGGAAAAAGAACCCTGTGTAGACCCAACCTGCATGGTATGTTAGTCCAGGATTTACAGGCCAATTACTTGGGAGTAAGGGGAAAGATAAGGGGAATCTCCATTCCCAACTGCTGGATTTGGAAGGATCCATTTGTTGTGTCACACCCACTACACCAAGCAAATTTGATTCATTTGTTGTGTTACAATGATAATGATTCATTTGAAATATAATGGTAATATAAGTTATACATAATCGTACATGAGGTTGAGAGAAACAACATACACCAACTTCTTTTTTTGAAGATATGTTTTACTTTTTATTTCGGTCCTGTAGTTATCCCGACTTCCTAGACTAGGATTAAAACTGATAATCCGAGATTATTTGCCTAATAATTATCAATTAAGTTATAATTGTTACGTTTTGAAAAAAATGGTGAATTAAGGTGAGCACTATGTGAATCTTGTTGTAAATGTAGATATTATGTGTAATTAGCTAACTAATAACATGAACTATGTGATAATTGAGTAATCCGTGAGTTACATTAGGAGCATTGAGTATCGTTCCTGAGTTGTGGGATTTGTAGTAGTTATTGATATCACTCTGTTTTATAATATTTTGGAAAGTGAGATTAAGGACTTACTAAGCCAAGATAATTCCATTAAGGTATAAATATATCTTGGGCATTTAGCCAAAAATAATTAAGGATTAGAAAGTGATTGAGGTGATAATCCAAAGTTAAGAGCCTTGAAAATTCTAGTTTATTCCTAAACTAGGGAAATAACGATTTTGCGCTAATATTAAACCAAAATCACGATTTTGTCATTATTCATTCTCCATATATACGTGACCAAGGCCCCTTAGTTATTTAATTAGATTTCATTTCACAAAACACAACAAAAACTACACAAAAGCCCTCCCCTTTTTCACGCCAGTTTTGGTGAGTTGCAGAGTTGTTGTTGGCAGCTTGGTGCCTTTGGATTATCGATCCAAATCTTACATGCAAATGTTGTCGTACGCTTGTCAAGTTGTTCTTCATTATAGGCAATCGTGAGTTTTGAGGTTTCACTTGAGTCACATCAACAAAAATCAAGAAAGGTGAGTTGTGGATGAATTCCAGCACTTATGAGGTTTATTCAATTGAAACTTGATTACTTTGGGTTTAATTGGTGAATTTTAAGTTATGAATGTTTTATCTAAGGTCTTAGTGAGTTGCTGGAGAAGTGATAAAAGTGGTAAAATAAGATTTGTTTCCTAAACACTGGATTAAGGTATACAAGGACCACACTTCAAACCCTTACGTTCCTAGTTTGTTTATATAGCATTTGCTTTGTGAAAATCTTGTGATGTTCGAGTATATTTTGTGATGCAACCTAGTTATTTGTAAATAAGTCGCAAGTATTTGATTTCAAAGTATTGAATGTGACTATTGGTAGTGATTTTCGAGACATAAATCGTTGCATGTCAAGTTCCTCTAAAATCAATCGAATCTTGATGCTACCTTGGTTGTACCTTGATTAATGGTCTCAAATGTTGCTGGTGTTCCATGATTTACTTCTGGAAAATTCATATCTTTATTATCAAGTAAAACTTTATTTTTTTTCCATTATATGCCACGTACAACCTTCATTCGAGAAGTAAAAAACACTTGAAAATTTTATTCCCGCTTTCTTGCTTTTCGAGTTAATTAACCCTTGTTCCTTTCGTTTCTCACAAGCTTCTGAGTGACTACAACCTACTGCACCTATTCCTCTACTAAGTTTCACACCCAAAGTAAACATAAAAGTTACAAGTGATTTAGTGTATAAACCACTATTCTTTAAAAGTGAAAACCATAAAAATTGACATATGTTCACTTGTGTGGCATAATCTTTCATATACTTAAGAGCCTTTTTGTAGTACCTTTGCATGATGCCATGTCATGATAAGCATTTCCTCTAACTAGCTCTAGTAATCTCAATATACTTTTGAAACCTTGTTGTTAAGTTACCTTTCCGCAACGATGGAACTTGATATAGCAAGCTTGTGTTACGAAACTTGTTATGATAAGTGAAGTTGGTTTAAAAGTTGATACCATAAGTAAAAACGAGTAATTAAGTAACATATTTGAGTATAAGTTTCTCATATATTAAAAGTTTAGTTTTAGAAAAAGGATGTAGTTGCGTAATTAGTGATGAACAATAATCACTGAGTGGGTTTGCTGTCTAAGTGTTTAGCGCGAGTATAGCGACGGAGTGGGTATTTGTCCATTATGTAGGATGACCTAAAAGTCTTGCAAACAGGAAGTAAGAAAGGTGGGGAGGCGTCCCTCAAAAGTCTGGAGATATAGCTTTAGTCCTCCATTTGTGTTCTTTCCTAGAGTTGAAAATATTTTGATATGTGTATAGAAAATGTTTAAGTAATTGTTAAGAAGGGTATAATTGTTATTCATGGATAGTTTTGTTGAAGATTACTCGATATACTCATGATGCTATTGTTACTTTAAGGAGAAATTATCTTTGTAATAAAACAAAATCAAAAATGTTTGATACATCGATTATTTTGTTACATCAAAGTGAAACCTATTTTTAGCTACCTTATTATTTGACTGACGGGACTTGTGTACCAGCGTAAGCTGGCCGTTTTTTTCTCTTGATCCTGTCGTGATGTGTTCATATTCAACTGGTTTGGTGGACTAATATAAAGGTCAAGATTAAATTTGTGTGGAAATGTTTGTCTTAGGTGTGTTTCGGCCACCATATGCTTGTTTAATATTAGCTATGTTTTTTTAACTTATGTTATGAGCTCAGATACTTAAAAACTTAGACTATGCTGTAATAATTAAATTATTTAGTTTGTTTTCATAACTACCCTTAGATGTTTTCATATTTCCTAAATCCCCGAGGATAGGGTGGTGCGAAAGTCTGCACTAACAACATCTCTAATTAGCAGCTTAGTTCCTTAATTAATTATAGTTCGTCAGTCCTAATTAAGCTGCAATTTGGGGAGGGTTGTTACAAGTATGTTCTATTACTTCTTAGTTAAGCTTATTTCTCTTCAACTTTCTCTAACCTGCAAGTTGTTGGGACGGAGCAATACTATTTACTTCCTTTGCTCCAAAATTATTGCAACACTTTCCTCTTATAATAGTTATTTGATTAATGCAATACTTCTATAAATGGAAGAAAGATATACCCATACTCCAGAAACATAAATATGTCTCCCCATTTAACACTCGAGGCTGAAACATACAACCGTCCTACTTGATCAGGACCCAAGAGGAGGAATCATCAAAGCCTTGCCCTTTTTGAGTATCAAATATGTTTTAAAGGTCATGTTAAATAAACCAATTTCAATTCCTATCAATTATTCTCGATAATTAATTAATTTTCAAAATGAATCATTTATTTTATTACTTTCATAAAATCAGAGTTATGATTTAAGTCTATTATTCAATGATAACTATCAATAAAAGATAAGTCAAAACGGTTATTGAAGATAAAAATTAAACATCGAAAAAAGCATAAATCTGATGCATGCAAGGACAACGCGCTCTGCGACGATCTTGCGTCTGAAGTGAGGGTGTTGCATTAGCACCCAACGTCCATGCGACTTTGGCTCTTGCGTGGCACGCGACACTGATGTGCTAGCTCACCGATCCTACTCAGAGTGCAAGCTTCTTTTTTATCCGCAGCTTCTACTTTTCAAATTCTAATTGTATTTTTAACTATAAATACCTCGTTTTCGCTCGTATTTTCTTAGGGACTTTACATGCACTTCAGTATATGTAAACACTCAAGATATCTCCAAAAACACATTCAAACGCATTCAAACTATTATTTCATTCTTCCTTCTTTGAATCTAGCTTCCTTCAAGAACTCACTTTTTCAAAGCTAAATATTGATTCCTCCAATATTTGTACAGTTAGACTTCAGCAACAAAGAAGTAATTATTAATCATCATTTCCTACTCAGTTCCCTTTTATACTAACAATTTCATTTTCACAATGTAGCAATCAAATTCATTAAAACATGCAATCTTGTACATATTTTGTACAATCTTTCTTATCTCTTTTCTCATTATCATTTTCATGATTAGTTATATGTATGTCTGGATTATTTTCTATGCCTTCTTTATTGCAATTTTCCGATCACAATTATTATATTGTTTGCTATATATAACCTTCAAATTAATAAAATCATGCTTAAAAAGTTATTTTCGACAACATATCTAGGCACCTATTAATCTTTTAAATTTAATTAAGTGATCACAAAATTAGATCTTATGTGCTAAAAAACAACCTTGAACATATTTGTGTTTGTCTGCAATCAAACGAATCTATGTGCATGTATTTGACTACTTCATTTAATAAGTAAGCAAATTGAACCCGAGCTCAAAATCTCATCTTTTGGTTTTATTGATTTTTCCTGAAAAATTAAGTAGCACTCTCTTCGAAACAAAACATGATTATCACATGCCAACACACACTTTAGACCACTCACAGCAAACAACTTTTCTTTATGTTTTGACATAAATATCAACGCAATACTCCACTTCCAACTCCTTCCTAAATTTTCATGCCAAAGACAAGTGTTGCATTAATTTTGGAGCGAAGGAAGTATTATATAATATATAGCTGAATTTGTAACAATCATAACAACATTAAGAAAGCGAAAAATAGATTATCGTAGTATAGAAGTACACAATAATGCTACTTATATTTGATATTAATAATTTGAATTATATTATTGATTATATTATATTATTGGTTTATTGTTATTATTATAAAAAAATTCCAAAATTTTATTACATTTATTAATTATTTAATATAATTACCATTATTGTAATGATATAATACTAAATAATAAGTTATTGGACTAATCAAAAGTAGAATTTCTATAATTTCTTGGTATTACCTAATATAATTAGCATCAATAATTACAATAATATAATACTTCTCCCACCGTCAGAAAATAATCTGAATACTTTTATTTTTTTGTTTGTTACAAATTAGTTTTAACACTTCTATAATTGGGTCTTCCGTTATTATATTAGTTTTTTACATCATTTTTGGCCTCCCTAGCTCTTATCACATCTACTTTTGCAATAAAAAAAAAATCATCAACTCTTTTCACATACTCCCTCCGTTTCCTAAAGATTCTTCCTTCTTTCCATTTAAGTGCGTTTCCAAAGAATCTTCCCTCTTTTACTTTATTCCTTATTTGGAAATTTTTTTCTCTTTTTACTCTCTCATGTCCCTATCATATGGTCAATTCAATTTTACTTCCTTTCTCTCTCCTACTTTAACCCGTTTTTATTTGTTTATTTATCTTCTCTCTTACTTTACCCACCATATACCCCACACAAATGGATCCTCCTTGGTATCTGTAAGAACAGTAACAAGTAAGATCTTTAGGAAATGGAGGTAGTATATACTTGTCAATCAAAAAAAAAGTTTGATAACTATAAAACAACTTATCTCCTTAACCTACATGTCCCAACAAGTGTTTAGTTTTTCTGAGACAGATGAAGTATTATTTTACTAAACTAATTGAAACTCGCTATATTTTACTAAAAGTCAGATTCAAAAAGTAATAATGAATTTCAATCAATTCAGTAAACATCAACTATTGTAACAACCCGATATTCCCTCTTTTCCAAAAATACTTTTTAAATATAAAACTAAAGAATCGTCAAAACATTATCGCCCGTGTGATAACGTATCGGCTTATTCAGAATTTTGCAGCGGAAAACATATAACTAACTTTAGAATTGAAATTTAATATATAATAACAAAGCCAACTTTAAAACCAACCAATAACAACGTTGACGTTAACTTCAAACCAACTTAATATAAATGTATCAACTATAATACGATAAATTAATCAACATGCTGCACAAGTTCTCCATTCCCGAACCCACATGATGCATCATCTTCACACCTTTAAATGACAATGTACTAGAGAATCTGCTCACCAAGAATGAATCATCACAGGATCAATAAGGCAAAGTCATGATCAACACATACAAACAAAACACGTAATTAGCAAAGCTGAGTACATTTAATAAATAAATAAACATTTCTAACATAATACTAATAAATAGTAAGCAGAGATTAATAACAACATAACAATATGCAGTAACTTTTACTGAACTAAACTTTAACAACATTTTTATTACTTTAATGGAATAGTCATTGGACCGAGTTGTCTAACAAAAAACCAGCATTCCCTTTGAAAGACAAAATACGGGCGCGACTCTGAATTCCCATAACCTACGATATCGAGGAGTCTTTTAAATAAAAAACAAGAATGATGATTAATCCGAATCCAGAAAAAGTCATGGCCCGCTCACCATGTACCCCAACTCCTAATTGTCCAACTTCACACGTGGACCAGTCTAAATTTTATTACTAGCCAAGTTTCACTTTACATGATTTACCATTTATTACTTGTTATGACACACAAGCAACACAGATAATATATGATCAAACATTCATAACTTTATTTTTATCTTAGGATTAAATAAGTGATCATACAACTTACAACCCAAGATTAATTCCTTCTTTAATCCAATCTTTCTTATTTATTGAACCTAGCCAACAACCAACTTACTTTCACTTACCAAATAAGACCCTCGGTCCTTATAGAGTAATGAAATGATAATAAAAGGGAACAACATGATTCAATCATGATCCATACCAATAAATATATTAATTCCCCCATGTGAATTAATAAAATAAAGTTCCCAACCAACATGCTTGCATCAATCTTCCATACAAACATGATATAAATCTCATACTTAACATGTTCGCACACATACATAAAACATGCAAAATCCAACATAATAGCAATCATATATGAACTCACAAACTTCCTATACATGATACTACATAACTTTCCTTCCTAAAATCATGATACAACGCCAATCAACACATAGATATGTACATACCTTGTGTAGGCAAATTGATATGGCACTTTAGCAACTTTAGAAGTCACCTAGAGAAAATTTTCGCCTAAACAACCAATAAAAATTTATAATCAATACTCCAAATAAATTCCAGCAACTTTAAAATACTTTAAACCTCCTTTAAAATATTTAAAAAGTTGTTTCCATCATTACAACTCTAATTACTAATACTTTCTAACATAATACTACTATACTAGTCATTAAAATCCATAAAACTTCATTAAGAACATCCTTTTGAAAATTCCAGCAACATAGAATTTATTAAAACTCCTGTTAACATACCTAAACATACTTAAACTTATAAGTATAATCAATTTCAAAGTTTATAACATACTACTATGATTTTCCAATCTTTAACACCCTAAAAATTCATACTTTGATAATTAAAAATCCGATTTAAACATAATAATTAAATCTGAATTTTTATTTCTCCAATACATAAATTATATAATCATAAATTCATAATTAAATCATTAAATTAGAGCTTCTAAATAAACATAATTAACACTTAAAACAAATCATAAAAACATAATCTTTAAATAAAACTTGAGGAAGAAAGGTAATGAAACCAACACAAAGAAAGAAGAGGACAAATAGCGTCGGCTGGATGACATGGCAGCAGCAGGCGGAAACTCGATGGTCGGCGGTGGTGTAAAGTGAAGGAGGAAGGTTTCTTGTTGAGGAAGAAATCATTTCTTGAAAGAGAAGAAATGAAGAGAGAGAGAGAGAGAGAGAGAGAGAGAGAGAGAGAGAGAGAGAGAGAGAGAGAGAGAGAAAAAACGTGAGAATGAGATAAGGAAATAAGCACCAATTTTGTGAGAGGGAGGAGAGAGAAAGTTTGTGTGTGGTCAAATTTGGATCTAATGTATGTATATGTGTGTTTTCCTTTTGGGCTTAGGAAAAAGCAATTGGGCTTTAAATAGGGTTTCATGATAAATAGGATTGATGATTAAACTCCTAACATCACTAGAAGTCCTTTTTTTAATCTAATTAGTATTATGGTTCCTCAAGCCCATTTCAACTCGTTTTTCAAATCCAAAAACTATTTAAATGTTTTTCAAAGCATGTCTTAACAAAATAGATTAACTTCCTTAAATCCTTAAAATCATTCCTTTGACTTTCAAACAGTCAACCTTTAAAGAAATAAATTATTTTCAACTAAATTATGTATAAATATAAAAATATATATACTAAAATATATTTATACAATCCATAAATTTACGGGGAATTACAACTATAACCAATAAAATTCGATTATAGTCATCACTAATATGTTCAATTCAATAATAAGTTTAATTTAGGCAAAAACGCAGGTGCACGCAACACCATCGACTACGGCTTATAGCTAGAATACCGCCAAGTATAGAATTGGGTGCAGTCCGTACCATGAATGAGGTCGGAAACCTAATTTCTTGCCAGCCACGCAGGATTCTTGTTATTTTTTTAATTTTTTTTTCCGATTTTCACCCTTTTCTGAATTTCCCTTTTTTTCACCGCGTGACCTCTTCTTCTTTCTAATTCTTCCCCAACAGAAATACTGGGAAGGATCCCTAAGATGAAGCATTCATCAACATAGAAACCAATTTACTAAAATAATAGACCATCCATCCCCGAGAGCGCTACTTCAAATCTCACAAGTTTTGGTCTACTATCCACCTTGTAAAACCAAACATAATAAGACATATATTTCCTTTAATTTGGTTGAAACGACTTATAGATAATAAAAATGCTAATAAGGGGAAGATATCAAATTTAAAATCTTGCCAAATTTGTAAAAAATGTAGTCTTTTGTCCCCTTTTTCTCTCCTCGAAACTTTAAGTTCGCCTTCATCCATGGCGAAAAACTCTTCCAAGAAATCACCAACTGTCACTTCATTCATGTACTGGTGTTGGAGCTTCGACTTAAAGGACGCAGTGAAAGCGACTTAGGAATTGAGTCGTCTGACGAAAAATCGCCGAGTTTCAGAGCGAGATATGATTTTAGATAATTCAAGTTATTATGGTTTGAATCGGGAGAAGGAATATCTCCATAACGGAACTCGAGTCATTGATACAAGCTTTACGATCGAAAAATTTGGCGAAGATGGTGATGGAGGAGATGCTGATTTCACTCTTTCAACCTTAATCTATATTATATATATATATATATATATATATATATATATATATATATATATATATATATATATATATATATATATATATATATAAACCTAGAAAATTTTTGCCTACATGTCATGTCCACATCTCTTCCGTCCACATGTCAAGTGCAAATGAATTTTATGCCACATCAGCACAGTGTATTTTTTGGACAAGTGGCAACATGGTTGCAGTGGGCATTGAACTCACCAGATAATTTCCGTGCAAATCTCACCAAATCATGTCTAATTAGTTCCATGATCATTGCCAAGCTTGGTAAATTTCTAATGCTAATTTTAATTGCCGCTTTAATCTAGATATGTTTTAAATGCTATTTTTTTAATGCATCAACTAAAATCCCCTAAATATTCGTAAATTTATAATTTAATCTACCCATTAAAATTATTTGATCTATGCAAATATAATCACCACTACATAGTCCATATCTATCACCTTATTTTTTAAGGAAAGTGTCAAACAGAATATCCTAATTATTTTATAGTTCAAAAATGAAAGCAAACAATCAAAGACTCCCTACATCCAAAAGAGTCATTAGCCTTCGCAAAATTAACAACCTTACATAAGTTGAAGACATACTTAAAAGTAAGTAACTATTACAATATCAGTGGTATCATTATTCTACTTTAAATGCATTAATATAATTAATTAGCCTAATTTTTATTAATGTTAGGTATAATTGGTAACATTGTATATGCGAGTTCTATCACCTTGGCCAAAGATGGAGTGACATACCTACAAAATATTGTACTAATTGATAGAAGGTAACATTTTTTTTATTTATCACAATATGTTTATTGGAGCTATTCTTTTTTTAATGTAAAATAATAATTTCCATGTACTATGAATTAGTTGTATGGCATTTATGTTGACTATCTCAAGCCATTTTATATTTGGTCCCAATAATTGGACAACCTTAAAGATTCAATCAGTTGCCTTATTTGTGGATTAGTTGTCACGAGAAATTATGGTAATTGTATATCACTATTAATATTCATTGTAAAATTTTTTGTCAATTGGTTGAAAATAATTTTTAAAGATCCCATTATTTTATATGTCCCTACATTTTTATAACATTAGGTATATCTTCATTACATTGTGGAAGTGCTACAACTATAAAATGCAATCCAAGGTGTAAAAAATCAACGAGAATGATGCGTTGGTAAAGAACTTACAACATGAATCTAAGTTCTTCTAAATGTTTACATTTACTTATCTTTCAAATTAAGTTGTAACACGTTTCTTACTGACCGTTTTGTTCGATTAAATATGACACTGAAGATATCTAATGCAGCGAGAACAACAATTAATAAATTTATTAACATGAACCATGTATGTCAAGTTTAATTTACAACAATTCCAATATAATATCTTTTTTATTTTGATTATGTTTATGATATTTTAATATGTATAACAATATTTATACTATTAATGCATGAAATATGTTGTCGAATCGTTGGTCGATTAGTCCATATAAACATCGGTAGTATCAAATGGATTGATTAGTGTTTTTTTGTAATACATTATTAAATTACGTGGGGCCACATAATATTTACTAAATGTGCCAAAATAAGAATTTTCCACCAAAAAAAGGTTAACATACCTATATTACAAGTTAATGTACGTTTATAATAAATTACTAATATGTGCACTAACGTACTTTTGTATCTAAATTTCTACAGCATGTCATTGAAGGTTACATTGAAGGACAAGAGTGGATCCATAACTGTCACTCTGTGGGACAAGCAAATTGGCTTTCTATTAAATAAAAATGTTGAGGTACTCGATTATTTAGAGATCCATGATTTATTCGTTTAATGTTTTCGTAATACTTTAATTTTTTTTTAAATAAACATGGAGTAAGGACAAAAGATATTTATAAAATACTTGAAGCACATGTAGGATATGCTTATAACCTATGTTGATTGGGATGAAGAATGTGTTTATCATGTTTTTTGGAGTTTCTCATGATTTTATATTCTTGGTTGATTAATGCCAAAATTTTGGTTGCTTATTATTCGTGGCGTTATTTCATATTGTTATATTATTATTTTTATGTATGTTTACAATAACATACAAAATAAAGCACATCTATATGTATGTTCTAAATAATTAAAGTACAAAATAATGTTGAATACATTATTATTTGCTTGATTTTAATTTGGCTATTTGACAAGAATTATTAAACCACATATTTCTATAGTGTACATGTATCTAGTATGCCTAAATATATAATTACTAAATTGTTGAAAATATATGAGATCATGTTTGGGAAATTAATGAGGTTCAAATAAATTTACTAAAGGATAAATGAACATGTAGATTGACACGTTTTTTATTAAAAAAAAGTGAGGGTCAAAATTGAAAACTTAACACTCTTACATTTAGGGCTATTTTAAAATAATTATAGTTATCTCTAGACTCCAATATATATTTAGGTACATAGTAGATGAATCTTCTTTTTGTTATAAAATAATTGTATATATTTATCTCAGAACGCTAATCTATATTTAAGTACAAAGTGGATGAATCTTCTTTGTGATCTATATTATATATTATCTAAAGTAAAATTCTAAATCCTACGAGGCAAACTCATGTTCACCGAGTAATTCTAGAGCTTCACAAATACATCATATGTACAAATCGTTGTGCTAATCATGTTTTTTTGGTGTTTCTCATGATTTTTTTTTTGCTATTGGTCATAATGGACAAAAGTTAGAGGAGATAATAAATGCAAAAGATTGTCAATAATGTCGTATAAGCTATTGGTCATATCATAAAATATTTATAAAAAAAAGATTTTGGTGCACCTTTTTTTAGAAAAACTTGAACTGCTTGACATTATATTCAACAATATTACCTCACCTATATGCATATCTATGTCTATAATATTGAATCCTTATACTTGATAGCGGCTTCCCAAAATATATTTCTATATAATAATAATCAGGATCATATAGGTTTTTTTGTAGTCGGTGTATATCATATATAGATAGACTATTTGATTAAAAATTTCATCACAATAGTTTCTCTTTTTTATAATTAATCTTAAATTTTAATATTGTAATGTTAGGTTTTGATCATTGCTATTCCTGGATCCACCACTGTTGGTAGGTGATTTAGGTAATTAATCTAAATGTTAGACTTGCATTTCTAACTTTTGTTTAGGAAATATGGAAAGGTTTAAGCTTAGCACTTTTGACAACTCAAGACACGAATGAAAGTAAGAGAGAACAAATGGCCGAATTTGGTAAACGAAAACAGGAATTGAGTTTGGGCTTTAATAAAGTGATGTAGTTTAATAATATGATCTTATTAAGCTCAAATACTTAAAAAGTGGATCATTAAAATCCAAAACAATTTTAAGAAAATTTAGAAAACTCATTTCATAGATAATTACGACTATAATTGCAAAACTAATATTTATATTTAAAAAATAAAACCCGTATGTCTCGTAATACTTCAAAAAGATATATATTATTACATTGTTAAGCTCATAAAATACAATTAGCCTAAATAAAAATTGCTTGAAATTCGGGCAATCACATTATATGAGGCATTGATTCAGCTATTACAATTGTATAAATCTTCGAACTATTTAGTGAATTATTCATATTTTGTTGATTCATTATCTTCCCATTCCAGAAATTTATGTATCAACATTTCATGTTTTGTTGTTTTTTTCTCTTTACATTCTCATTCCATAAAGTAAGTATAAAATTGAAGGGGATGAAAAACAACCTTTAGAATCTATGTTATCTTTTTTTATACATGAATGATAAGTTACAAAAATCATCAAACTATATTTTTGAAGATAAGTTAAACAGTAAAAAAACTCAATAATAAATATTTCTTAACTTAGGCAAATTAAAATGATAATATAGTGGCCTAAGGCGGTGAAAATCGATGTTGCATGAGGGAAACAAGAGAGAGAGAGAGAAGGGGGGGGGGGGGAAGAGTAGGACTGTCGAAAGCGGGTGTATGGTTGAGTGCCGATGGTGGTTTGAGTTATGATTTATCTAGGCCTTTAAGAAAAAGCAGTAGGCAGAGCAAAGATTTAATCAACTTTTTCTTTTAAAAATAAAATCGTAAATCACATGATCCACAATGACATTAACTACGTCAACCATAGAATACATGGGTCATAAGCCAATTTAGAAATATTTCCAATACACTGTTATAAAACTTTAAATCACAAGCTAATATTCACAAGAAAGTTTTAGGAAAAACATTCTAAAATTGTAAATTTATAAAAGTAATTTTTTTTCTTGCAAATAGTACGGGTCTAAAATCTAAAATATTTATATTTTTTTTTAATCCTTACCATCCCATTTAAAAATTTTAAATTTTAGCATATTAATAAAACTCAATAGTTAAAACTTTTTCCTCCTAAATGCTCTCTAGGTGCACGATAAGGTGAAGTTCTATTGTGAGTTTTGCTGAAAAGTGAGTGCAAGATGGTAATTTTGACTGCAATTTTTAATCTAAAAAATTAAAACAACCGTCTAACTTTCTTTCTCCTTTCTCTCTCCTCTTTCATTTTTCACTTCTTTCTTTCCCCTTTCTCTCTAAAAAGTGTGAAAGCCACAGATTCTTGATGATTCTTGCAGTCAACAACTCTACGTACAAAAGCCAAACTAAAAAGTGTGAAATAAAGCTAAAAATTAAAGCCTAGAAGGATGATGATGATTCTTGATGATGAGGAGGATACTTGATGATGATGATTCTTGATAAACGATTGAGGATGATGATGATGAGATGGTGCCGCAGATTAGTTTTAGGATTTTGTGGGATGGAAGTGAAAAAGAAATAGGAGAGAGAAGGAGGAGAGAATGGGGTTCTGTAATTTGGGTGTTGGTAGGGGGTTATTATTATTATTATTATTATTATTATTATTATTATTATTATTATTATTATTATTATTATTATTATTATTATTATTATTATTATTATTATTATTATTATTATTATTATTACATTTGTAGAATTGCCTAACAAAAGATGAATGAGTGAGGATGTTATTTTAAAGTCGCCCTTGATTAACCAAGTCAATTAATTTTATTCTTGATCCCAAAACAAATGAACAAAAATAGAAAAGAATAAGTATCATATTTTGGACTATTGATTTCACATCCTCTACAATTAAACACAAACCTAATTCCCCTAAAAAAACACAAACCTAATTCAGAATGAACACTAGATTAATTAACACTGATTTTTACTAATCAAATTTGATTTAAACCGATTAAAACTGTTTTAGTAAGGAGAATTGATGGAAAAAGAAACACATTTACAATAAAACATTTTTCGAAGTCATTCTATAACTACCTCTAAAATTGATTAGTATTAAAGTACTTCTTTTGAGGTGAACATATAAGTATATATCTTTATTTATATACTTATAAGCTTTTATCTAACAGCTAAGTGTTACCAAACACATTTATACAAACAGCAGTCAAATCAGTAGTCGAATCCACTAAATAATCCATAGGGGTATATTGATTGGTCAAAAGGGCGGACTCCAAAGTGCTGATCAAGAGTTGCCATTTATAATAGAGATTATAAAACTGTTCTTGAATTTAACACGATAAACCCAATAATAGTTTTATAATTAGTAGATAAGAAGTAACAGTTATATAATTAGTAGATAAGAAGTAACAATTGTTAGATAAAAAGTAACAATTAGTAGCTAATAAGTAATAAGTAATAAAGAGTAGCTAATACTTCATCCATTTTTTTTAATTGTTACATTTCCTTAAATATTCTTTTATTTTTAATTATTTCATTGTTTAAACTTTTATTAGTTGGTGTACTTAGCCCACCAAAAAGTAATATCTCTTTTAGTTATTAGTCAATGTCTAAATTGTTGTGCATACAACAATGTAACAATTGAAAAAAAAATGGAGGGAGTAAATAACAACTATTATCTCATTACTCTAATTGTTATAAAAAGACTCAAATCAAAGAAACATTATCTCATTACTCCAATTGTTATAAAAAGACCTAAATCAAAAAAAAAAAAATTACTACATTACTTTGCATTTCTTTATTTTAATAATAAACCATGAAAGGAGTAATATGATTATTCAATTAGCACGGGTATAAAATCTAAAATATTTATATATTTTTTTTATCCTTACCATCCCATTTAAAGTTTTTTAATTTTAGCATATTAATAAAACTCAATAGTTAAAACTTTTTCCTCCTAAATGCTCTCTAGGTGCACGATAAGGTGAAGTTCTATTGTGAGTCGAGTGGTGGATGGGGCGGAAAAAGAAGAATTTCGGTGCCGGCGAAGGGTCATCGGAGGCCGGAAACTCTAATAAGTCTAATGGGGCAACTATTAAGCAGGTTGTGGGAGCTGATTTTGTGGAGGGCAATGGAACAGTAACTAAAGTATTGAGTTCAGCGATAGCCGAGGTTCAAGAGTCGGTGATAACAGAGGTTCAGGCATCGGAAAATGGGAACGATTTAGGTGAAAAGAGCCACAACTTCTGGAAGAGTATAACGCAGAGCAATGGTATGGGATTAAACTTTCTTACTCCAACTGTTGTTAATGGTGAAATTGTGGCAAAACTGGACAAAGTGGATGTTGATAGAGCAACTGAAAGTTGGCAACATGCTCTAATTGTCTACGGCATTGGACAAAATCCTAGTCTCATGGCTATAATCAACTACTGTAAATATCAGTGGGCTCCTAAGATTGAAACAAAATTTTTAAACATGATGAGGGGTACTTTGTGGTGAAAATGGAGACAGCTGAGGATAGAGATGCAGTGTTGTATTCAGGACCTCATCTGCTTTTTGGGAAAGCTATAATAGTGAAACAGTGGACCTCTAGTTTTAGCTTTAACCAGGAGATATTAAAAGTTATACCAATATGGCTAATGTTGCCTAACCTCCCTCTGAATTGCTGGAGTACAGACTCTTTGAGTAGGATTGGTAGTACTATTGGGGAGCCAATATACGCTGATGAATGCACAACAAAGCAACTTAGGATTTATTTTGCCAGATGCTTGGTAGAAATGGATGTTACTGGGAAGATACAGGAGGAAATTAATGTGGAAGATCCCAATGGGAGGGTGTTTAAACAGAAGGTTGGATATGCCTGGTTGCCCCCGTTTTGTGCTAAATGCCAGAGGATAGGACATGTTTGTGAAGAGAAAAAGAGGCAAGCTAAAGGAAAAATTACTCAAAAATGGGTGCCAGTTGGTCAGGCTAATGATTACCTACATCAAACCCAGTTTTAGAGGTTGATATTGGGGATGATAGGATTACAGAGACTGTGCATACAGTGTCTACTAATCCAACTCATCTTTCTAATGTAACCCCAGTGGTTACGCCAATATCTTCTACTCAGAGACAGGAATTAGATGAGGAAGGGGCCTGGAAATTGGTTACTAGGAAGAAAAAGATAAGGGTAAACAAGGTGCTTTTCAGATAGCTAGAACCTCAGTGGTGTATGAGTTACAGTCTGGAGGGGGAAGCTCAGCTACTGGTGCTGGGGGTGCTAAGGGGTCTAACCCTTATTTGTCATAATGATATGTATTTCATGGAATGTTAGGGGGATGAATGACCCCTTTAAAATAAAAGAGATCAAGAATTTTCTTTGTAGGAACAAAGTAGTTGTGTGTGTGTTATTGGAAACTAGAGTGAGGGAGCATAATGCTAGTAAAGTCCAAAAGAAAATAGGTAAGGAGTGGATGTGGATAAGTAACTATTCTCATTCTCTTAGAGGGAGAATTTAGATAGGCTGGAGGCCTGCCTGAGTTAATGTAACTTTGAAACATACTCAGGAGCAGTATATGGTGTGTTCTATCCAAGATCAGGTGCATCAAGTAAATTTGGTTGCAGTGATTGGGCTTCATACCATAGCTGACAGGAGAGTTTTATGGAGGGGATTATTAGATTATGTGCAGCATCAGGATCCTCTGATTGTAATAGGAGATTTTAATGCAGTGTGTCACTCTAATGATAGAGCAAATGGGGCATTGGTAACTGATGCTGAGACTGGGGATTTCCAAAATTTCTTATTACAATCAAGCTTGATAGAGACTAGGAGTATAGGGTCCTTCTACTCTTGGTCTAATAAGGGAGTGACAGGGTGGTGAGTAGGATTGACAAAGCATTTGTTAATCAAGCATGGATAAGGATGTATGTAGAAGTGGTGGTGCAATACTTAGTACTTGGGATTTCAGACCATTCTCCTTTGTTATTTACCTTGATGGCAGCTAGTCAACAGGGGGAAGACCCTTTAAATTCATGAATATTATGGCTGATCACACAGAGTTTTTAGACACTGTTGGTAAAGCTTGGAAGTCTATGACTGGTAGATATAGGTTTCAGTCAGTATGGTTGAAGTTAAAAGCTGTAAAAAGGGATTTGAAACAGATGTAGAGTCAGAAGGTGGGTAAAGCTCATGAGAAAGTAGAGGTTTTGAGGCAACAACTCTATGATTTGCAGAATCATGATGATTATAATAATAATGAAGAAGCCCAGATTACTGCTAAGGGTTTAACTAATGATCTGAGACATTGTTCTCATATTGAAGAGAGCATCTTTCAGCAAAAGTCTAGGATCAGTTGGTTGCAATAGGGGGATGCCAACTCCAAATTTTTCTTTACTGTTACTAAAGCCAAACATGCTCATAATAGAGTTGATATGCTAATAGCTGAGGATGGGAGAATGATAAATGATACTGAGGAAGTAAAAGAGGAAATTTTGGACTTCTATAGGAAGCTCTTGGGTTCAAGAGCTACAGCTCTTCAGGGAGTTGATTTGAATATTATAAGGGGTGGCAACAGTCTCTCTGTGCAGGCTAGAGAGTCTTTAATGAGGGAGATTACTAATCCTGAAATTGAGGATGCTTTGGCTGGTATTGGGAATGATAAGGCTCCAGGTTTGGATGGTTTCAATGCCTATTTTTTCAAAAAAAGCTGGGACACCATCAAACAAGATATATACACAGGAATTCATGAATTCTTTAACACTAGTAGAATGTATGCCCCTTTAAACTATATTGTCATCACTCTCCTGCCTAAGGTCCAAAATACAACAAGGGTCAAAGAGTTTAAACCTATTGCCTGCTGTATAGTGTTATACAAAATTATTTCTTAAATTTTGACCAATAGGATGAAAGGAGTGATTGGGGAGGTAGTCAATAAAGCACAATCAGGGTTTATTCCTGGGAGACACATTGCTGATAACATTCTACTTGCTACAGAACTCATCAGAGGATACTCTAGGGCTCACATGTCTCCTAGGTGCATTATGAAAGTAGACATAAGGAAGACTTATGATTCTGTGGAGTGGTCTTACCTGGAAACCTTGCTGCATGAATTTGGATTTCCCAACATCTTTATGGGCTAGATTATGGAGTGTGTAACTACAGTCTCCTATGTTGTGCTGGTGAATGGCATTCCTTCACACCCTTTTCAAGCAAAGAAGGGCTTAGACAAGGAGATCCTCTATCTTCCTTTCTTTTTGCTTTGAGTATGGAGTACCTGAGTAGGTGTTTGAATAACCTACAGAATAGCCCTGAGTTTAATTTTCATCCTAAGTGTAAGAGGTTGAATATTACTCATCTGATGTTTGCAGATGACTTATTGATGTTTTGTAGAGTTGATGAGAGTTCTCTCTCTTATATGTCTAAAGCTTTCCAAAAGTTCTCTGAAGCTTCTGGTCTAGCTGCAAGTAGTGAGAAAAGCAACATTTACTTTTGTGGAGTTGATGAGGATATAGCTAGAGATTTGGCTGAGATGGTGCAGATGCAAATTGGTGAGCTTCCATTTAGGTATCTAGGGGTTCCCCTCACCTCCGAAGCTGTCTTATGCCCAATGCAAGCCTTTAGTGGAGAAGATAACTAATATGGCTCAAACTTGGATGGCTCATCTGCTTTCCTATGCTGGAAGGCTGCAATTGGTTAAAAGTATTCTCAGTAGTATGCAAAACTACTGGGCTCACATATCTCCTCTTTCAAAAAAAATCTTTCAGGCAGTAGAGAGGGTTTGCAGGATATTTCTTTGGACTGGCAGCATTGATGAGTCTAGGAAGGCTCCTGTTGCCTGGGCAACTATTCAGAAGCCAAAAAGTGGTGGAGGATGGAATGTTATTAACATGTTGCACTGGAATAAAGCAGCCATGATCAAGTTGTTATGGGCAATTGAATTTAAAAGAGACAAGTTGTGGGTTAAATGGATTCATTCATACTATTAAAAGGCAAGGAGTACTTACTGTCAATCTAAGTAACCAGACTTCCTAGATTCTGACAAAGATAATAAGTACTAGAGATAGTCTGAGTAGTATTGGGGGCTGGAGTGAAGTGTACACTGGTGATAAATTCTCTATTTAAAAAGTTTACAAGCTGTTGAGTGATATTGTGGAAAGAGTGAGGTGGAAGCGTTTAATATGTAATAATTATGCAACTCCAAAGAGTAAATTTATCCTTTGGATGGTGTTGCATAATAGGCTTCCTACTGTGGATAGGATAAGGAGATGGGGTATCAATTGTGAAGCTAGGTGTAGTCTATGCAGGAGAGAAGAGGAGACCATACAACATCTTTTCTTCTCCTGTGATTATGCTTCTAGTATTTGGAGTGAAATATGCAGGTTGATGAAATTTGCAGACTCGGGGGGATATTTCAAGATGTTATCTCTAGTGTGCATAATCAGGCAAGAAAAAAAAAGGGGAAGATGTTTGTGATGTTCTTTACTGAATGTGTATATGCCATATGGCGCCAGAGGAACAACAAAATTTCCAAAGGTAGCTGTAAAGATGCAAATGTAGTACTTATACATTTTCTTTACAGTTGCTACTAGGTGTACTGATGTAAAAAGAAGTAAGTTGTTGCTGTAATTCTCCTATTGTGGATGTTGCTTGTCTGTTTCATGTGCTATGCTTTTGATGCACATGTTTTTTTGGTATAAATATATAATTTCATTTGCCAAAAAAAATTTAGCATATTAGTTATAATATAGTAGATTTCTTTGAATGATGAATCAAGAGACGTTTGAAAGAACAGGGACAATACAAAAGGAAAAAATATAAATAATAAGATATCGTACAACTTATAGTTACTTTATCCTTTTTTTAGATGCTTGAGAAAAATGTGTGGCAAATTAAGAGTTACGTAGAAAAACTGAATATAATGTACGGTCCTATGTCAATCTAAATTAGTGACCCTAATTTAATTAATTTATGTGCAACAAATATTACCAATCTTTTGTGATTACCTCGATATCCTTTATCAAATTTTATAAGCAAAATTTGTCCACGACAACAACTATTTACTTATATAAATCGATCAAACTGGAAACTTGCCACATGAAGCCTGTAATTCGTTGGGAGCTGAAAGTTAATAATGGGACAAAGAAAACAAATGAAAAGGTATATTGTATATTGTGTATGTATATTATTTTTTGAAAAGTTATATATATATATATAGTATTTCATTCACTTTTACAAATTCACAAAACATAATTTAAGGAGAAATATCATTAAATATATGATTTAATATATTATAGTTTATCAAATTTTGACGCAATTATTGAATATATGCACTATATTTAGTTTTGTTGGAATATTTTAGGTCTAAAGGTTAGAGATGAAATAGCATACAATATATTTTTACACGGGTCTAAATGCTAGAGACCTACTTATAACTTGGTTGTGAATATATAATAATCAACTGCTTAATAAACAAAATAATTCCCGCACATTATGCAAGGTCAAAATCATATTTACTATAAAACTTCCCGTGCATTTTTGCACGGGTAAAAAACTAGTTTGGGTAATATTCAAATTTATGGTTCATTGGGGGAAAAAAAGAGAATTTGGGTAAAAAAGATTTTGTCTTCAGTTAGGGAAGAATTAGGAAGGAGAAAATGGATCACGTGCCTATTTTTTTGTTTAAGTAATAAAATAAGGGTGAAAAGAAAAAAAATAAAAAAAGGGGGAAGGGGAATGGAAAACATAATAATAAATTAAGATTCTTACATTGCTGGTGCGAATGGTCTTCGACCTCATTTATGGTACGGACTGCACTCATGTTTGAACTTGGTGGTGTTCTAGCTATAAGTCTTAGTTGGTGGTGTTGCGTGGACCTGCACTATAGTTCAGGGCGTTGAGGCCAATTTTACCTTTAATTTAATAATTAATTTAATTATGTAAAAAATAAAGTCCATATTAGTAAAAATCAAATGAAGTGAACAACACCTTTAATTAACAGTCATATCTATATAGAGTAATTATTCTCTTCAACTTGAAAAAAATGAATTTATTAATTATTAGTTTTAATAATTAAAAATCAATGTTAATTTGTAAACATCATATTTATTATGTAAAAACAACTTCATTAAGTATTTCTTTGTTTCAGGGAGTAAAAATCAATTGCAATCAGCAGAAATAATTCCAATTGAATAAAACATAATACTATTCTCTAAAAATTAATCAGCCATATTTCTAAAACTCTAGAAATATTCAAACTGAAATAAAAAATACCGAGTTTCATTTTGGTAATGTAAGTGACCTGTACCTGACCTGCTAATAGTTGATACCTGATCTTGATCCAATACTCTATGACTTGAACCTAAAACGATACCCATCCAAAAAAAAGGACCAATAATTGAGGTGATTCGACATGACAATGATTTGTACACGTTTCTGCACTTGATCTTATTAGGACCTGAAACCCATTATAACTCGACCCAACCTATTATTGTCACGATCTGTTGCGATCCATTATCTGATTTACAAAACCTGTTGCGACTTGGTACATGGTTTTACCCGACTTGTTGCTACATCTTAGCCGATTTTACCGACTTGTTGATTTTTTATAACTCGACTTGTCATTGATTTCACCACATAGTAACATAAATTATAAACTAACAATACTACAAAAAGGCATATAACTAGATGAACTATTCAAGCGTTGATTTTTAATGAATTATTAAAGAATGATACAAATTTGAAGTAATGACACAGAAGTTTCATGACCCGTTTCATACCCGAAGCGACCCGAAACCAAGTATGGCACCACCCAATTATAAACAACACGCCAACCACCGACCTAAACTTGACTCGAACCTGACCCAAATGGTTATTCTTCTGACCTGATAAGTATCTGACCCACACATGACCTGAACATGAAAGCAATCGCTAGAAAACCGTAATAAACCCGACCTGATACCACATGACCACGAAAGATGATTTGTCCTAAAATTGACTGTGACGAACCCGACCGAACCTGAAAGAAGAAACAAAACGAGGCAAATCTAACCGAATTACGACCATTCCCGACCTGCACCTAACCTTTACCCGACCTGATTGATTTATTAACCTGACATGACCTGACCAAACATGACCTGAAACCTGAGATGACCCAACTTGGACCCGACTTAAGTAACTGAATTGACTGCTCTAGTCTCAATGTATATTTTCCAATTATCAACTTTTTGTAATTTTTTTTATTGATAATTAAATAGGTTAAGGTTCAAAATAGTGCACTGACAAGTGTGCATAGAGGAAACGAATCAACTAAAAAATAGAGAGGAAGTATAAGTGGGGGGGGGGGGAGATGGTGTCTCAGTACAAAAAAGTCGATATACCCCAACTGAAATTAAATTTTCATATCTTGTCATACGTATTGAACAAGTTAATAATGGAATTGAATTTGAATTCTCGATTAAATATTAAATTTGGGAGAATGATTCCTTTTCTTACATATGTGTGGAAAAACTCTGATAAACAATTAAATGGACAGTATAACTTGATTGACATAATCAGAAGCAAAAAAAATCAAATTTAATATTAATAATTATATACTCCCTCTGTTTTCTAAAGATCTTCCCTCTTTCCGTTTAAGTACGTTTCCAAAAGATCTTCCCTCTTTTACTTTATTCCTTATTTGGAATTTTTTTCTCCTTTTACCCTCTCATGTCCCTATCATATGGTCCACCATTATATTATTAATTCAATTTTACTCCATTTCTCTCTCCTACTTTAACCCCTTTTGTTTGTTTATTTATCTTAACCCCTTTCTCTCTCCTACTTACCCACCCCACACCCCACGCAAATTGATTCTCATTGGTATCTATAGTAATAGTAAGAAGGAAGATCTTTAAAAAACGAAGGAAGTAGATAATATTTTAAAACCTAAATGTTGAGTGTTTTTTAGTAATTTCTATTATATAAATCAAACTCTTCCATTTAATTAATATTCTACGATTGAATCTGATACACAAATTCTCACACTCATTTGAGCACGAGCTTTCTTCTGTTTAATACTTTCTTCTGTCAATACTATATTTCAATAATGATGAACAAATAACTAAAACAAACTAGCGAAACATTGATTTAAGAAAAAAAATTATAAAATTTATAAATGTGAGTTTGAATCAAATTTTTCATAACAATATTGAATAACTAATTGAGAAAATAATTAATATAACACGCACAGCGTAAAAAAAAATAATGATAGTTGAGGTCTAAGGGAGAGCTCCCGATTTTTTCAACAAAATAGCCTTTGACGAAAATATCTACGTTATCAAGGACCAAATTTTTTATTCTATTAAGACTTTATTCAGATTACTTTAGCCTTTCATCATCTTACGAATTATAATCTATTCAAATGTAATAAATGATACTTGTTTTAACATAATTTCAAAACTAATCTACGGGACTAAATTTTTAAATATTATTAGATTTTTAGTAAAGTACAAGTTGTAACTGATGTACTTTATTCTAAATAATGAGCCGTAGTTTTGCTAGGCGTTGTTTTGGGTGTTAATGTTATAATTTTTACATGGTTGAACTTTTGTTTATATTATTTATGCAAATCCTATTGTGTTCTTTGTTTTGTTTGTTATACTATGTATTTTATAAGTTGCGATACAAAATAACTAATTTTGACCAAAGTTTAGCATTATTTTTACTTTTGGGATATATATCAAATGCATTAATGAAAATAATACTCCAACGTTATGGCTGGATGAAGGAGATGATGACCACTGTTAAGACATATAAGGGGTTTGTGGACATGAGAATCAATAAAACATATTAAAATAAATGGTAAATGTATTGTAATTTTTATTTAGAGGTCAAAAATTCGATTTAGTACACAAGCATGTTTATTGAAAAATGTTGATGACCTGGCTATTTTGGTTAATTGCACATGTGGTAAAATTCTGGTGCAAGAGGGAGGGTTCCACGTAGCTCTACTCTAAATACAAGTAGTATTTTATCAATACTTAATTTCAATAACATTTTTATCCTCCTATAATATCTGGATCCAACGCGTCTTGCGTGTGGCAGTCCACACGTGAAATTACAGGTGTGGCCGCACGCGCGCCACCCTATCATCTCGTCAGCTCATTTTCAAATGGTTATATCTCACTCGTTTTTCATTGGAAACGAACTTTTGACCATATGTTGGAAAGCTACCGAGCCAAATTTTCATCTCCAACTTGAATCTTCCTAAAACATTAAGTGCGCTGTGAAATATGGCCTTTTGAAGTTGGTCATTATGCACAATCCCTTATGAACAAATGAAGTTACTCTTATGAATAGATGGAATTACTCTTACGACCAAATGGAGTTACTTGTATAAGTATGTGGTTACTTTGTACACTAAAAGGGTGACACTCCTTTAAAGAAATGTGGTTACTCTTATAAGCAAAATGGGATTACCTATGTGAACAAATAGGTAGGGATTCAGTAACCGGAAGTTTTGGTTCGCTCTTTTTGCGAACCGTAATTGTAACCGTTATTTAAATTATACTATTATGTTTTATTTAATGTACATATATATTTTCAATTTTTTTGTGCATATATTTTAATAATATATACTCTAATATAAAATGTATTATAAAGTGGATAATGAATCAATTGGAAAACATAACTAGCACTAAGAATTTACTTCATTTCCTAATTATAGTGTTTATATTAGTACTAGAGTTTCCAAATAATTACATACTTCCTCTAATTGTTGTAGCTTAGCAAATAATATAATTAGAATTAATGTAATTGTTTGAAAATGTTTCACAACAATTAAATAGAAAATTTTTTTTATGGTATTTCGGTTAAGCGTTCACTGAAAAATCATAACCGTAATCGTACCGTTTGACCGCTACTTTTATCGGTTCGGTAACTATACCGTTAAAACTTTCTTTTGTCGGTACGATAATAACCACCCATTTAGACCGGTATTTCGATTTCGGTTTTTTATGAACACCCCTACACATAGGGTTACTCATATGATTAAATGAGTTTACTAGTATGAATAAATTGGATTATTCCTTATGAGCGAATGAGGTTACTCTTATTAATAAGTGGGGGTTACTTGTATGAAAAATTGGGGTTATTGATATGAATAAATTATGGTTATGTTTGTGAACAAAATGAGGTTACTCATATGATTAAATGGGGTTACTAGTATGAATAAATGGCTTACTCCTGTTGAACGAATGAGGTTACTCGTATGAATAAGTGGGGATTACTTGTATGAACAATTGGGGTCACTGATGCAAATAAAATAGGGTTACTTATGTGAACAAAATGAGGATACTCATACATTAAATGGGGTTTACAGGTATGAATAAATAGGGTTACTCTTTATTAATGAATGAGGTTATTAGCTCGTATTAATAAATAGAGAGTTACTTGTGTGAACAATTGGAGTTACTTGTATGATTAAATGAGGTTACTAGTATAAATAAATGTGGTTACTAGTTTGATTAAATGAGGTTACTCATAAGATTAAACAAGGTTACTCATAAGATCAAATGAGGTTACTCATAGTATTAAACGAGGTTTCTCGTATTAATAAGTGGGGGTTTCTTGTATGAAAATACAAGATAGATATCAAATGCAAGAGTTTTTCAGAGATTGAATAGAAAGAGATGAAGAAGAGAGAGAACGACTGAAGCTTCCTTTGATGGAGGAGAGAGAAAATAGAAGAAATGAATTAAGGAGAGAGAAAATGTTATTAAAGAGTCTTGAAGAGATCCCGGAAAAGTAACATCGTCGTCGGTTTCAACCATGAGAGAGAATAGTTTGGTATGTAATTCACAGGAGAATCACGCGGAAGAAGAAGTGCTAATTTCCACATACGCTTATATATCGCCAAGCCACATGCGAAATTTCTAGGGTTGTACTCTGGATCATAATATGTTTTAGGAAATTAAGCCTTTTTCTTTCTTCGGTGTATTATGGATCATAATATGTTTTATGAAATTAAGCCTTTTTTCCCGGAAAATTAGAAAGTTAAGCTTGGATTAGCACAATTAATCTGATGTTGGGCATCCAATTACTTTCAAATATCGTCATTCACTGTCGGCTCATTGGATGTGGATCTTAAGAATTAGTCGCACTCGATTGGGCCTGGGACCCACCTTAATCTTGCCGACAATCCGCTTAGCTTAAGGGTCTTAAGGCCATTAATGAACCACAACGTCCCCTTATCTTTTCTTAGAATTTCCCTAATTTTTTTTTATATGAGAGATTCCCATATTTTTTATGCAATTATGTTATCTTGTTCTGGAGTACAAATACCTTACGTAGGCTATAATTTTGCAATCATGTCTCACTTGAGCACTCAATTATGCAAATTCAATGAAAATATATAACTGACGCTCTAAAAATCGACATGAAAATGACACCTTATTTTCTAGCTTTGAAAGCCCTACCATTTAGCAATGAAAAATGGATTCACAACCTTGGCCTTCAGTTGTTGACTTAATTTTGAAACTTGAAAGCTTATCCCTACACTCTTTTCTCTTTTTTAATCTATATTTTATATATTTTTAAGTCTCAATAATACTAACTTTTATTAAACAAAGCCATACAACATTTACGATTAGTAACAAATGACCAACGAATCATATCTAACAAAGCCAGAGAAAATAACGTTAACCGAACATTATAATCATAAAATCATAATTTACACCTAACTAAAAATTTAAGATCACCCTACATATTTACTTACATCACAAAGAAATATCCCTCAACATTCATTACCTACTTAGCTATTTTAAATTCTAAATAACATAAAAGAGTCAAATGAACTTAAGGTATATTCTGTTTAATTTATCTTTAATTATCTTTACAAATATTAGTGAGAAATCAAGAAAAATTCAAAAAGTTAACGTTTGGTACAATAGCCAAGTCTGAAGAAAATTTTGGAAAATTTAGAAAAGTATTGAGAACTTAAGAATAAACAAGTTGAATAAAAGAAATTGTTAATTAGAAATTAATCCCCACCCCCAACCACTTCCCCGAAAACTTCAACAATCCCTGACCCCCTCCTTCTAATGCTGACTCTCCAATGGAGGAAACTGATATGTCAACTCCATCATGAGCAAAACCCATATATTTTCTTAGCCCGTCGATTTAAATGTCCTACTCCGTCCATCTCATAATATAGTGCCCGCGTGCTTTTTGTGTGTCCTAAAATATTGTGCCTAATTTATTTTTCATTAATTTATGTAGACTAAATTATCCTTCATATTTAAAAAAAATTTCAAAATACGGCTATATTTCTTTTAAAATATGTGTGCTTATTTATTGATTTAAATCTTTCCAATGAACATTTATTACTTAACTTTAATTTAAAGGAAAAAAAATAAAGAATTAGTTCAAAGACAACAATACTAAAAAGCACTTATTTCTTCCATTAACCTTATATCTCGTAAAAAAAAAAATGAGAGATGTGCGTAAAAATGTATACATGCTACATGATACCTCTGTTACTCCACTAGAATTATCCAATGTGTACACAAGTCATGTTAATTAATAAAAATAAAATTAGCTTGCAACAAGATTTGAACCTATAACCTCTTGCAATTATACGTGACACAATTACCATATCAACCAACTTTTAATCATGCTTTAAGTGTTCACATTATTATATTTGTACATTTTGAATGTTGAGTTTTCCTTAATATATTTTAGTGAGAGCGGAAAAAAATACATATCAAGTTCGAAAAACAATACCAACCGGGAGCAATGCCCGAACCCAAATACTAGTTATATCATGAAATGAAGGGCGTATTTTTTTGACAAATGTTGTTTTTGATTGAGCATAATATTTTTCTGCTCAGATGTACACGCTAATACCGTGTCTATGTGCAGCACCTACTAAATGATTTTCTTTTTCCACATGTTTTAATAGTCCTTCATGTAGTCAATTTTATCGAAAGTTCATCTAGTTGCAAGAGGATACAAATATATTGAAATCATTGACGAGTTATGAAACATTTGTTGGATGTATCAAACAAGGGAACCGGATATACTACTTCAAGGTACGGAAACTACGCTTTCTTATTAGTTTAATTTCGTCCTTCTAAGATTATCGGGTTAACACGAAACAACTAATAAGATACAATGAAGAAAATAATTCACAAGATGATCTTCTATGTGAATCAACAAGAATTTTGTGTTTGACGTTTTTAAAGAACCCTAGAAAAAATTAGCAAGGTTCCTCTCAAATAAAGCAAGTCTTTTGGAATATCAAAAACTGATTTTCTTTTTTTCACCCCTCATAAGAATCACAAAGGTCATATATAAATATCACCTTCACAGATTAGAGTTGTTATTGCCGTAACACCCCTATAATCCACTGATTAAGAACCTTTAATCCTCAGATTAAGAATCTCAATAGTCATTAAAAGGATAACGTACACAATACAACGGTTATAAACCGTTCACGCAACTTTTCACGTCCCAAAACAGAACCCCGTCGCGAGTCGCGATAATGCACTGGTCGCGGCCAGCAACAGGTGTCGCGACCCGCGACGGCTCCCAGGTCGCGACCTGCGACGGGTATCGCGACTCGCGACTGACCTTTTGTTTTGCTTGAATTTCCACGTGATTTTGCGTACCTAATCTTAACATACTAGACCTCCTCCTCTTCTAGTATATGATCATATGAGCTTGTAAACCCATTACACTATAAATTGTCTAACAATCCTCCTCCCATTTATAGGGTAATGTTGAAAAGTTTTCAACTTGCTATAAATCACAAACAAACCATACTCATGCATCATCGAAATATCTTACGATTGAATCTCCACTTAGTAAAAGTAACTTACAACAATTTCGATCACAATAATAGACAAAGCTTTGAATCTCATAACCACCACAAATTATTGAAGATACTAATACACATTTGCATAAACATAGTTCTTAACCTCCGACACCTATTGAAGCCTTGGTGTCCATATCAAGTCAAGCCTTAGACTTGGTGAAGCGGTCAAACCTCTAGCTTATATAGGTAAATCTTTACGAACATGCTCTTATAGTTGAGCATTTTATCAAAGATTTATTAAGAATAAATTCAACCACTTAAGATTATAGCAACAAGTACTAACCTTGGGATGTATTAAACAAGTACTCCCAACCTCCTAGAGAAGTACTATCCTCATTGAATTTGAGATCTAACGTTGTATTAGACGTCAAATTGAGTTTTCATTCATCATAGGTTGTTCAATAGACTTAAGACCCATCCCTTTGTTCATTTTGTTTGCTAGTTCCCTTGACAACGGTTTAGTAAACGTATCCGCCAAGTTCAAACTAGAGCGAACAAAATTAATTGTTATACAACTATTCCTTATCATTGCACACACATAGCTGTGTCTAAATCCAATGTGCGTTGATTTGCCATTGTAGACTTCTCTATAAGCTTTAGCTATGGTTGATGCACTATCACAATGAATAGCAAGATGTGACATAGGTTTGACCCACAAGTCAACCTCACTCAACACATTCCTTGAACCATTCACCATCTTGACAACAAGATGCCAATGCAATGAATTCCGATGCCATAGTTGAATCCGTTATACATGTTTGCTTCTTGGATGCCCATGAAATAACACCTCCTCCAAGAAGAAACACCCATACACTTGTGGATGAATAATCTTCTTTATTGGAAATCCAACTAGCATCCGAGCAACCTTCTTAGAATAGAAGGTTCTCCTTTGTCAGTTATGACATAATCCAAAGTTTTATTCAAATACCTTAGCACTCTTCTCAATGCTTGCCAATGCAACATACTAGGATTACTTGTATACCTATTGAGCTTCCAATAGAAAAGCTATATCCGGCCGAGTGCTAGTCATAGCATACATCAAGCTTCCAATTAAGCTTGCATACTCCAATTGTGAAATGGAGTACCACTACTCGGAACCAAGTGAATACTAGGATCCATGGAGTAGCAAAATGAGTCGAATTTGACTCATTAACCTCTTGACCACTTTCTCAATTAATGAGATTGTGATAAAAAACGACCCTTTCCCTCTATTATTCTAATACCTAGAATAACATCCGCTTCACCCAAATCTTTCATGGAGAAGCTAGAAGAGAGAAAAACTTTGGTCTTTTCCACTTGTTCCAAATCAGTCCCAAAAATAAGCATATCATCAACATATAAGCAAATTATAACTCCTTTACCGTTATTATCAAATTTGCTATATACACACTTATCGGACTGATTTATTTTGAACCCACTAGACAACAAACTCATCAAATTTTTGATGCCATTGCTTAGGTGCTTGTTTAAGACCATACAAAGATCTAACTAATTTGCAAACTTTAGTTTCTTGACCTTTGACCACAAACCCTTCAGGTTGATTCATGTACACTTCCTCCTCCAATTCACCATTAAGAAAAGCAGTTTTTACATCCATTTGGTGAATTACTAGACCATGAATCGCAGCTAATGCTATCAATAGTCTAATAGTAGCTATTCTAGCTACGGAGCATAAGTTCAAATAATCGATACCATATCTTTGCCTAAAACCTTGGACCACTAACCGGGCCTTATGTTTTAGTATGGTTCCATCGATTTCTTTTTCCTTACAAAAATCCATTTCAACCTAGGGTTTGCAACCGGGAGGTAAATTAGCTAAAATCCAAGTTGTTTCCCATTATGAATCCATTTATCATTCACTGCCTCTTTCCAGAAAGCAAAATCATTAGACTTCATAGCCTCATCAAAGGTCCTAGGATCCTCCTCCATATTGTAACAATATGAAATTTGAGTCACAATTGACTCCCTTGACCCTTCAACTAAATATAGTTGAAAATCCGGTCCAAAAGATTTCTCTTTTCTAATTCTTTTACTTTTCCTAATTTCCGGTGTTGTAGTATCATGATCATTGTTAATGTCATCCACAACATTGGAACTAGTACTAGGTATCATGTCCTTTGGTCTTGGAATCGATGAGAATCGAGTCTCATCAAATATTGCATCCCTTGACTCTATCACGGAGGAATAGAGACAAAGTCATTTGGCTCAATGACATAAAACCTATAGGCTTTGCTATGTACCGCATAGCCTATAAAGATGCAATCAATTCCCTTTTCACCTAAATTTTCCTTTTAGGTCCCGTCAATTTGACAATTGCCCTACAACCCCATACCTTAAGGTAATTGAGATTAGACTTTTTGTTACACCAAAGTTCATAAGGGTAGTCTTATTCCTTTATTAGGAACTCGATTTATATAATAACATGCAGTTAAAATTGCATCACCCCAAAAACCGTCATTAAGACCCGAATTAGAAAGCATGTGTTTAACCATTTTTTTAGGACCCTATTTTTCCTTTCCGCTATACCATTACTTTGAGTGAGTATGGGCGGTTGTTTCATGAATTACACCAATGGAACTAAAATACTGGATTAATATTCACCACCCCTATCCGTCGAAGTCTTTTAATTTTATTAAGTTGAATTCCACTTCGTTTAAAGTCTTAAACTTTTCTAGTGCTTCATCTTTAGTAAATAATAAATATATGTAACAAAACCTTGAAAAATCATCAATAAAAGTTACAATATATTTTTATTTCCAAAGAAGGTGAACTATGAAAGTCACACAAGTCACTATGCACCAATTCAAGCAATACCGTTTGTCTAGTCACACTAGGATAAGGATTTTTGTAATTTATTTAGCAGCAAGTTTACACTTCTCTAACTTTAAATCAAAAGAGGTATAACAACTTTAGCATGTCATATGATCTACGATAATTCACATGACATAATCGATTGTGCCATAGAGAAGAAACATCAAGCATGTAAATAGAACTAGTATCAATTGCATTTTTAATTCTAAATTTAAACATCCCATTATAATAAAATTCTTGGCCTACATAAATACCACCCTTGGAAATAATAAACTTATCCGATTCAAATACAACCTTAAAACGAAATTTATTCAAAAGATCCCCCGACATAAGATTCTTCCTAACTTCCGGTACATAAACAACATCCCGGAGAGTTAAAGTCTTTCCGGAGGTTAACAATAATTCTACATAAATAGGCTTTGGTTTTAGAGTTATTTTTGTTGGATTTCTTGGTCCCATTAGACCCACCAACCTCTATCATATTCACGGTAGACTTAGGAATACTAGGAGTAGTATCCTTAATCCCATCTTGAGCCCGGATCCCCTCTTCAATACGAAGATGAGTTCATAATTGTTCCATGGACATATTTTCCTTCCTATGTTCAAGGAATGCTTAGTGTCTTTCCAAGCATGTGGTAATTTATTAATGATTGAGGCAACCGTAATTGCCTCATCCATCACCATACCATGTGATCTTATTTGGTTCAAAATATGATGAACTTCATGAAATTGCTCTATAAAAGGCTGATCATTAGTCATTTTAAATGAATTCAAATTACTAACAAGAAATTTCTTACTTGAAGCATCTTCAGAAATATACTTGGCCTCAAGTGCATCCCAAAGTTCCTTTGCACTCTCAACATTTTGGTAAAGATCGAACAAAGGGTCGGTAAGAGAGTTGAGGATGTGACCCCGGCAAATGTAGTCATCATTTTTTTCCCATTTTGTTCTCTTCCTTGTAGTCTCCATTGACTCTTCTTCTCCATCTTTCGAGAATGGTGGCATGGGTGTTGAAAGAACATACACCACATTCAAAGTAGTCAACAAGAAATGCATCTTTTGCCATCTTCGATAACTCACCCTCTCAAACTTGTTCAACTTTTGGAAGTTCATAGTCATGTCCTTGAGTGATTGAGCCATATCCGAAAAGAAAGAACTTAAACTAATAGATTGTTAGATGTGATCAAACAAGGAAACCGGATATACCACTCCAAGGCACGGAAACTACGCTTTCCTATTAGTTTAATTTCGCCTAAGATCACCATGTTAACACGAAAAACTAACGAGATACAATGAAGAAAACAATTCACAAGATGATCTTCTATGTGAATCAACAAGAACTTTGTGTTTGATGTTTGTGAAGAACACTAGAGAGAAATTAGTAAGGTTTCTCTCAAGCAGAGCAAGTCTTTTGGAATATCAAAAACTGATTTTCTTTTTTTCACCCCTCATAAGAATCACAAAGGTCATATATAAATATCACCTTCATAGATTAGAGTTGTTATTGCCATAACACCCATTTAATCGACTAATTAAGAACCTTTAATCCTCAGATTAAGAATCCCAATAGTCATTAAAAGGATAACGTATACAATACAACGGTTATAAACCGTTCACGCAACTTTTCATGTCCTAAAATAGAACTCCCGTCGCGGCTCGCGATACAGATTGTGAGTCGCGACATTGCACTGGTCGCGACCCCGTGACGACCCCCAGGTCGCGACCCGCGACGGGTATCACGACTCGCGACTGGCCTTCTGTTTTGCTTGATTTTCCTCGTGATTTTGCGTACTCTAATATTAACATACTAGACCTCCTCCTCTTCTAGTATATGATCATATGAGCTTATAAATCGATTACACTATAAATGTTCCAACAACTTTTGCTACTCGGGCAAAATTTTCGTAATATATAACATATATGAAAATATAAAACTAAAAAAATTTATGAATATTATTTTCAAATCAAATGAAAACAATCAAATCTAGATTTTACCAAAATATCAACATAAAAATAATTATCACCTGAAAAAGAAACATAAATGTCATACTCTCATTCGTGGAAAGAAAAATAAACTAATGTAGGACTCGACAATCATTCAAAAATCTAAAATCATCAATAATTTATTCAACATTATTTTTGAAATCATGTGAATATGTGTGCATTCTTTTTATACGAATTGGTTGAGTATGCGTGATTGTCGCCTACGCGGTATAAGCGTGTATTTGACTATTTCATAGTAAAGGTTTTGTGTTGAAAATTGTTTTGTATTGAAAGAAGTCGCCATCAATTCTTTAAACGAAGACTTATAAACCTAATTGGATATGGGGCGATCATAGGGATAATTTAGGGACTTATCCAAGAATTCTCCGTCATGATTACATTAATGGTCAATGAACCAAAGATTTAGTTCAGGGGTGAGGGTACAGACACGTTTAGGAACCATATTCGTTCATTGATGGCCTCTACTTAATATCAATTCATGTCAAGTTTTATGCAAAATAATAAGCAGATAATATGTTCAAGCACCCTAAAAATAGTAGTCTAAGTGGGTTGATTAAAGATGTCAAAAAGACTATTTTTAGTGACATGTTATTGAACAATCAAAATTATAGGGTTCTTGACAGGTTGTTCAAATTATGTGATTAGTGTTAAAGCAATTCCTTAAGTCTTGATTAGCAAAAATTACATGTGGCGTAATGAAAACACGAACAGGACAATAATAACAATATGCATGTATATATGAAAAATAGAGAGAAGAAACAGAGAGGTTAGAATATACAAAAGAATGGTTTTTATGCTAAAGATCTACATCATGAAAGAAAAAAGTTAGGAACTTCAATATTATAAAAATAAGAGATTTATTCAAGGAGCATCAGGATCATACCTATGTGACTTGGGTCTGAGAGAATGACAACCTTCGGGACAAGCAATCGTGTAGCATGAAGATCGATCGATCGAAATATGTATGCGTATTTATGAAGGTATGAGTTTTGTTTGTGTTTGAAGGTATGACATCTGAGAGAATTAGTAAGTCGAGTGCAAATAGTGCGTAAAAGTGTATATCAAAAGGTCGTCCTTGATTAAGGAAATCAGGGCGTATTATAGAAAATATTAGAAAATGATAGAAAAGAAACTGAGGGTCGTGTAGAGAATGCACTAGGCGCATATGACTCTAGGTGACGTAGAAAGATACGTGTCACGCGTAGATTGGTGCGCTTGATGCAACACAATCAGTGTGTTGCGTGCACGTGGCGTGCCAGACGACCGATTGCGTGACAACCTTTTCTTTAAACGCGCTATTTTTTTATCTTTTATCCTTCAAATGCGGAAATCAATTTTACGGGATAAAATCTAATTTAAAGTATCTTTGAAAATACTTATTTATTTATGAAAATATTAATTTAAAACAATTAATTATCAGGAAAAGTTAATTAGGCTTTTTAAATAGGATTTGAATCATTAAAATAAGCTTTAGGCTTTAAAATAGTTTTGGGTCTGGCTTTCCGGACTACTCTCCCCTTGAGTCGGACTATTTAATATCGCGGTATGTTTTAGCATTGGATCCTTAAATGGGAAGACACGATTATATGTCTACAGAAGACTCCACTTTGAATGGGGTTCGAGAATTCGAAAGTCAAAGTATAATATCAAGAAAGGGAACGATTCTAAACGCTTTATAGTTTAGAACTGATCTATATATCGTCGATTTTTGCAAAATAAAGTTAGTATGCAGGACAATATTTACAAGCAATCTGATTACGATTATTTCACCATATACCCGTGACAAAAAAATTATTCACCAAATACCCCAACTTTTTTCAAAATGCACAAGATACCCCTGACCTTTAAAACAATTCACCAGATACCCTTAACCTTTAAAAAAATTACACAAAAAATTCACCAAAGTTCACAAGCAATCTGATTACGGTGAATTTTTTAAAAGTTCAGGGGCATTTGGTGAATTTTAAAAAAAGTGGGGGTATTTGGTGAATAATTTTTTTTGTTTGTGGTATTTGGTGAAATAACCGATCTGATTACTTGCAGAAGAAGATTTTAGTAGATAGGTGAAAACAACTCATATAAGGCACATAATAAATGCAAAGATGCAAATTTAAATTCTCTAAGGATACATGAAACGCTAGACAAGAGTTAAGGTTATGCAAAAATAAGGGAGATAAAATGTCATGCAAAGATGAAATGTTATGTAAGGTCAGGGTTATGCAAGATTAAGAGGTATGAAATGAATGCAAGGTCAGGATTTTGCTAGGATGTTTGGATAGGTAGAAAGATAGAATGATTAGAAAGGGATAGATTGATTTTCCAAAACCGTTTTGATAAATAATCGGGGTTTGCAAGTGAGATCCATAAATTAGAATTTTTTGAGAGTTTGATTTAGAGGAACCACCACATTTATAGGAAGGCCCCACTTTAGGTAAGCTTGTCTAGAATTAGGCATTCTAAGCCTTGATTGGAATGTACTTGATATGTATTGAGTATTCAGAGTTCTTCACTGGGATTCTTCTTTGGCGGTTGATAGAGGCAAAGTCAGATATCGCCAAAGGCCATGAAATTGTCGGAAAGTGCCTCAAAGAAAAAGAGAGCTTGGAATTTGAAAAATGATAAGGTCGAAATATATGACTCGTATAAATGTAGGTGGGAAAAGGTTTTGAAAAGGCTAGATTTATACTCGGGTCTATGTCGGTATCTAAAAAGAGTATGCTTATGAACTCTAGAAAATCAATTCATGAGACCTTGATTAATTTTTTTATTGACGCGGTCGGACCTCGATATGAGATAAGGATTATTCCTATTTATCCTTGCAGAATAAGATCATTCGTACTTCTAGATCTGATTAATTTTTTTCTTTTGTGCCCTAACTTTTGTCTAGGCCGCCCTTTTCGGGTTTTCAACCTAGAGGGCTTGGACATAACTTGGGGAAGGAGTTAGGGTTGATGAAAGGTTGAAAGGCTGAGGTTTGAGGTTTTGATTAAGATTTAATTGGTTGGGCTAATGTAAGGATCATGGATTTCGATTACATAGTTAAGGTTTTGATGTATTTGAATGAGGGGTAGAACTTGTGTCCAAACCCCATAGCTCAAATGTTATTTCTTTGCCTTTGGCTTTTTCTTTTTGTTCTGTGCGATTTATTTTGCTTTTGCTCACTTTTTTTTTGCACTCTGAATTCTTTTACCTTTTTTGTTATTATTTTTGTTTGGCATTGATTTTTATATGTCGTGAGACTTGTACACAAGTTTTTGGTTATGGGTATTGGAAGGTTTGAATGATGTTTCATGGAGCTTTGATTTTGAAGGGATTATTTGGCTAATGGAGATGATGGTTTGAGGAATTTTTATTTTCTTAATTAGTCGAATGAGGATGGCTTATTGATGATGGTTGTTGGAAGGTGACGGAAGAAAGAGGGGATCCAAAGTATGTCCATTATTATTATTTTTTGATGCTTTTCTATTAATCGGAGTCATTTAGGTGATTTATTTTTCATCATTGATTTAGAAGCATATATGATATGATTGAAGGCCAGTGAAAATGAAAAGGAAAATGAAGATGAAAATACAACTATTTTATTCGTTAGATAAATGGAACAAGGTTGATAAATATTAAAGTCCTAAATGATATAGACTTGACTGGAAAAGGAAATAAAGAAGCTAGGGGAGTGACTCTCCGACTCAAGCTATAAAACTAGCGCTAAATGACTAAGCCTTCTGCATTGTTGAGACAATGCCCAAGGGGTTGTTGTTGTTGTTGACTTTAGCTTCAGGAAGAGCTGGAAGTCTACCAAGAGAATTATTTAAGGCCCAAGACACAAATGCTGGATTCCTATTCCCTTTCTAATATATGCAGTAAGAATTAGGATTTTACTTCTTGGAGTTATTTTCAGGTGCAGGATCTGGAGTAGGACCAATAGGTTGAATTGCTCCTCTTTCATGAAGATTGAAGCCTATTCAAAGCTTCTTCTAAAGTCATGCCTAGGGGAGTGAAGGCTCTTTAAGTCTTTTGATAACATCCCTTTTCAGTACTTAGAGCATTAAAATGATTGCTTTTGGAACTAGAATTATTGTTGTTACTCTTCTTGAAAGAGTTGTTATTATAACCCTTCTTTGAGGCTTGTACCTCCTCTTCGATTAGTAGGCCTACCTCATAGAGTTTCATGAAAGACTCTATGGGTTGGAATCTGATGTGATCTCTCCATATTTGGGTTGCAATTTACGGATCACTAGTTGTACTTGGTCCTCTTTGGTTGGCCTATTACTCATTTGTGTGGCCTTTTCCCTTCATCTTTTAAGGAAGGTGATGAAGTCTTTATTGGAGTTTTGTTTGGTTAACTCCAAATCACGGAGTCCGATAAGAAGATGGGTGTTATATATGTATTGCTTAACACTTTTTTGATGTAGTCCTAATCGTTTAGCGTAGTGTTGTTCAGTGATCTGGACCACTTGGATAGATGTGCATCCAAGGTTAAGAGAAAGACAAGCATGCAGGTCCTTGCTCATGCCTTTGAGAGCCATAGATATGGAAAAAGCTCTCAAATGATCATTTGGGTCTTTGACTCTCTTGAATTTTGGAAGCTTTTTCCTGAGTTTAGGATCAATATTGTCATGGACATGAGCCTGAGTTTTTTGAACCTCAATTGCTCGAGTTTTTTGAACCTCAAATTTATTTTGGACTTGATAGGAGGTGGCAGTGGTGGAGTGTCTTCCTCTTCTCCTTCCTCTGTCAGGTTTTCTCTTAGCGCCTTGATCTCTTTGTCTTGTTCCTCCAGACGAGAGTTCATCAATTGGAGATGAGCCATGTTGGCACTAAGTTATTCATTAGTGCTCCCGTTTCAGATGACGATTCGAAAGTTTCAAAAGATTCGTCTAAAAAACTGAGAATTCGATTGACGTTAAATCCCCCACAATTTTATGAATTTTATAAATAGATATGAAAGTATGTTCATGATTATATTTTAGTATTTAAATAATTAATTTCTTAAAGAGTTGACTATTTTAAGTCAAAAGGACTATTTAATGTTTTAAATAATTAAATATTTTAATTAGTCATACTTTGGAAGTTATTTTATAATTTAACTAGTGGAGTTGAAGTACAAGGATTTTAATCACTAGTAGAGTAAATGCTATTTGCTGCGGTGATATTGCTGCAGTTTTACCTATATGCAGCAATATAACACGTAAAAAGAAAGATAAAATATAAAATAAAGATATTGCTGCGGTTTCGGCCTAAAACCGCAGCAATATGGTATCAACAGGAAATGTTTTGAAAAAAAGTTGACTATTTGACCAGATATATTGCTGCGGTTTTTGTTAAAAACCGCAGCAATATATTAAAAAAATAATATTTTAATACATTGCTGCGGTTCTTCTCAAAAACCGCAGCAATATCATTAAAAAATATTTGAAAAAAATATATAAAAGATAGCATTAGGGTTTTTTCCTCACTCTTCCCTCTCGCAATTCTCAACCTCACACGCTCTCTCTCTCATGCCGTTTCTCTCTCCCTCTCAACCTCTCATCTCCTCTCTCTCTATTCCTCTCTCTTCACTTTCTCCTTCGAACGGTTTCCTCCGACGCCGTACCACCGGCGCTTCCTTCCCCAATTTCCTCACTCAATTCTCCTCATCTGAACCTTAATCTCTCTATCTCCTAAGCTTCGACCTCCATTGTTGAGGCACAAAAGCTTCGAATCTTGCTTGAATATCGAGTATTTTTTCAGATTTAGGATAGAGGACTAATTATTTTCACTTGGTTGCAAATCGTGTTAGCTTTTTGAGTGTTTTCGAACGGTTTTCAAAGTGGTTTGGGGTTTTAATTTTTCAACCCATTTCGGACAATTTTTTGACAGATTTCGCTGCTCCGGCACCGGTTTCCGACATCCTCAGGTTTCTCCGCCGTCTCCGGCACCGCTTCCTTCTTTGCGCAAGTCGCTTCCTTGTAGTTCGTCGCAATTCGCAATTCTCCGAATACTAGGGTTCCATCTTTTTTTCGGTTCACTTTTTTTTTCTTGTTATTTCGTTAATTTTCGTCATTGTATTTCGTCATTTTCGTGTAATTTATTTAATTTTGTCTGTTTTTGTTCTTCATGTTTTTTTATTGAATTTCATATTTTAGGAGAAAGATGAGATAAAGATCTAAGTAGAAAGAAGATCTTCAACTTTTATAGTTTTTTTCGTTTGTTTTTTTAATCTTAGTTTGTTAATCGGTAGCTATTTTCATGTTATTCGAATTTTGGAGTAATGCTACTCAGAATTTTGGAGTAACGGTTAGCTAGTTTAGTGCAAACTTTTAGCTATTATTTATGTAATTTTTATAAATTAATAAGATTCATGTATTCATGTTCGGTTCGTCTTGGGTTAGTTGTTTGGTTTTAATTTTTTAAATTTGATTGCAAAATGCAAAAAAAAAAAACAAAAAAATTAGTTGTACCGGGACCTATTGCTGTGGTTTTTGGCCAAAACCGCAGCAATATTCCTATTTTTTATTATTAGATACAGCATATTGCTGCGGTTTTTCCCTAGAAACCGCAGCAATATACTTTATAAATTTGATATAAAATAAATATATTACTACAGTTATACCTAAAAACCGCAGCAATATGTTCAAATATTGCTGCGGTTTAAAACTGCAGCAATATATTAATTACCTATTGCTGCCCCCTTAATTGTTGCGCTCCCAAAACCGCAGCAATAGGGAACTTTTTTACCGCAACAATAAGCATTTATTCTATTAGTGAATATTAGGTTAGAGGAGCCCAAACCTTATAGTTCCTCATATGAGCATCTTTATTAAACTTACCGGTCAAACCCCAACTCTCTTTTAGACCCCTAATGGGAGAACCTATAAAAACTCCATCATTAACAATTTCCGCCACATTAAAAATACACTCTATTTTTGTCATTTCTCCTCTCTCACGGTTTTCCTCCTTCCTCCCCTCACCCGATTTTCATCTCTCTCTCTCTCTCTCTCTCTCTCTCTCTCTCTCTCTCTCTCTCTCTCTCTCCTTCTCTTCTCTCTCTCTCTCGGGTCACCGACAGCTACCACGAGCCACCGGACCACCATCAGCAGTAGCCCAGCACCGGCGCTCCTCCCTCCTCTCAGTCCTGTCTTTTTCTTCCTCTCCTCTTTGGTTTAAAATATTTTAAAGTTGTTGGAAATTTATTAGAGTATTAATACTTGGTTATGTTGGAATTCGGTAGAAAGAGAATATCTTTGAGCGATTTCTAATGTTGTGAAAGTGGCCTGTCGTTTTTTCGACACAAGATACGTATATACCTATGTGTTATTAGACTAGTATCATGTCCTAAGATCCGGATTGATGTAGTATCATGTATAAGAAACTTTTTATAGTTCATATGTGGCTTAATTATAGTCAAGTGGTTTTGCATGTTTTATGTCGTTGTGAGAAGCATGTTGTGTATGATGGTTATTATATGTTTGTATGGATGTTTGATGCAAGCATGTCAGATGGAGAACTTTATTTTATTAATTGACATGAGGGATTAATGTTTATATTGTTATTGAATCTTGTTGTCCCCTTGGATTCTTATTATATTATATTTATTTATAGGGACCGCAGACCTTGTTTGGTAAGTTGGATATTCACCTATTGACAGGTTGGTTGATTGTTGATCTAAGTCAAAAAATAAATAATGGTTGATTATCAAACTAAGTAATGAGATTATTCTTGGATTACTTGAGTTGTTGATCACCTTATTTAATCCTAACTATAACAGCCTGGATTTTCCCGACCAGCTTACAGAGGATTAAGCACAGCGAAAGAGACTCTAGTCGAGATAGCCCGAACTATTACCATCACACTCACCAAACTACATCGGAGAGTGTGGAACTCAATTCCCAATTGTATTCTAATTGATTAACTATTACAACAACGCTATGATTCTCAGACTCTAATCTCACAAATTTCTACAGAAAATCCGGCAGAGTTCCCTTTGAAAATTTGACAATGCTAAAGTGAGAAATAATTTAAACCTGTTACAATTTCAATTTATAAAAAATATTTCCAAAGCCCAACAACCTCAAAGCTTTCGCGGAGCAACAACCAACAGAGAATTAGGAGCACTAGCTAGCGACTCTTAAATGAAGAAATAGAATATAGAAAATAATTATTAATTATTACAAAGTCAAGCGTCCTCACTTCGATAACAACTATAATATTGCTCTAGCTTGTATTAGCTTCAACTTGTAAAAGATTAACTTACGGCTTCAACCTGAAACATTTAGGGAAACTATCACCCACAAGTGACAGGCCACAGAAATAATAAAACAAAATATACACATCAGCAAAGCTGAGTACTAACCCGTAAACAAGAGTAACACATGCGTTGGTGGTTTTTTACTTGAAAATGACTCTCAACAATCACTATAAGCTCAACAATCACATCCATCAAAGCATGCTTAGCAGCAATAATCTTGTTGAACATACATATTGTATTTCTATCCAATTCCTCGTTTCACAATACATCACCAATCACATAGTAACAAACACGATAAGGTGACTCCCAACAATGACATGTTTCATATATTCTCATTTAATCAACCTTCACTAGTGGAAAAATGAAGAAGGGTTGCGCTGAAAAAGGCCTGTAGGGCTGCGCTTTTTGACAGCAGCCCTTTCAGTAGCAGCCCTTCACTTTTTAAGTAGGGCTGCGCTAGAAAAGTGCAGCCTAAGCTAGAAGGGTTGCGCTAGTTAACTTTCTTTTAACCAGGGGAAAGAGAACGCGGCAGAGGAGACAAAGCTTACACTCCGACAGTGGGGGTCGTCACCCAACCATTCGATTTACTTTTAGCCAATAACCGCGACTAGTCTGGAATACATTTTTCCGCTGATTTCATCAACCATCCATAGGTTTCACATTACCTGATATATCACCCGATTATCGCCCCGCAGAGCAATGGGCAGGTTTCCCTATGGGCCCCCCAAGTTTCACAGTCCATGGGGCGTTGTTCGTTTCACCTGATATGTCCACTCAGACGAGGCTACTTTCCCCTTTTAGATTTCTTATCGATTATCATTCGTAACATAATCAATCATTCTTGGAACTCGTCCGATAATACTCGTGATTCTTAACATCTTTTAAACAATCAAGTTTACTAGGAGACTTGCCTTAGAAAACTATAAATCACATATCATAGTTCTTCCATACGTAATTTAGGTTATATATATATATATATTAATTATATATATATATTATATAATATATATATATATATATATATATACACACACACATTTACGTTCAAACCAATTCCAATCATAAAACTTATAACCACAACCATATTCAACAGCATATTCATCATAGTGACAAAAGTCTCTCAGTTAGGATTAACTAATGAGAGTTACTAAACCATTCACACTTAACTCCTACTCATGTATATATGTATAGTTTAAATTCTTTTAGAAAATTTATTATTATCAGTCTTCATTTACCTAAATAATGATAATAACCGTTAACAAACACCAACAACAATTACTATAGGTCTCTCTCTTAGAATTAACTAAGGAGAGTTAACTTAAACAAACAACTCAAGCTTCATCGATCATCGATCAAAGGTTGGTTATAAGTAACTAAATATGATCTAAGTTATACCATTAGCTGAATTCTCATTAACATAATCAATAATAAAATCAATTACAGACCATACTCATGGTCATATAGAGAGAGTCGGCCCCCATTCTATGAAACATTATAGGGAAATTCCCACTGGTAACCCTGTACCATGGAACATTTGCAATGGAAAATCGTTTTTCTTTTGAGTTTCAAAAATAACCCTATACTTAGTAATATTATACAACCGTGACATTAATGATGCTTAAACCGTTAGTTCAATCGTTAGTATTATCGGTTTACCTAACCCAGGTCAACCCCAACCCCTATCCACCACCCTTCCCACTGATATCCCACCCCTCCACATAAACCCCACTCCAACTGAACACCACCCACCACCATTGTTCGACCCCCTGAAACCAAAGACTCATCGAAATCCCAACCTAGATAGCCTTGAAACAACTACCTATCAATCCAAAGCCAACTCTAACCACCAAAAACACCATTTAACTACTCGGAACCCCCATATCAACAAGATAAAGGAAGAAATAATCAGGGTTGGAGCGAAGCATGCAGAGGAGGAAGGAAGACTCGAGCAAGAGACAGAGGGGGATAACACCAACACCAACAAGCCACGGTCACAACAAGATTGACGCAATAACAGTAGCAGCACCAACGTGAAGGGGGATAGAACAGAGTGACGGTGATGATCTGGGGAGGCCGTAGCTAAATAGAAAGAGAGACGAGAAAAGAAGTCATGGGAGGCAGGGAATGATAAGGAGAAAGAGAAAGTCATCGGAAGAGAGAGAGTGATGAGAGTATAGTGTTTTCAGTGGAAGAGTGGTGGTGAGTGGGGATTTAGTGGGTTAGGTGGTGGTTTGGGGTTAATTTGGATTAGGATATTAAATACTAAATAGGTTTAATGGTCCAAGTAACGGTTTAACCATCATTAATGTCACAGTTGTATAATATTACTAAGTATAGGGTTATTCTTGAAACTCAAAAGAAAAATGATTTACCATTGAAAATGTTCCATAGTAAAGGGTTACCAGTTGGAATTTTCCAACATTATAACTTATTATCTTACTCCATTGTAGTCATTGAACTGAAATCCTTTATTGAACACATCCTTAAAAATTTAATACATAACTAGCCAAGTTAACTCTAATAGTCTTCACATTATTAACAATGATTAGTCCATCCTTTATAAAACCATTTCCATGCATCTCCAACCAACTTACATCATTTATTTAAGAGTCAGTCAAATTGACTCTCTCACAAGTTAACTTTGATTAACTCAAATCTCAATCATTTAACGAAGAAGTGAGTGACCTTTTACTTTATAACCTACATGGAAGTAGTTTACTGAACTATTAACTTTGTTTACTAATTATTACAAAAAGAATACAAACATCTTACTTCCATTTTAGTAAACTTTAACTAGTATGCTAACTTTATTATACTAATCCACACTATAGAGTATTCCCTCATCACACTACTAAGATATATTCACACCTAAACCTTGCTATTGGACTTTATGAGCTATTAACTACCTTTAACATTCTTAATAATTCGACACTTAACTTCTTCCTTTCTTACTTTAGTTAAATGAACTAACATGATCACTTGGGTTATAAAATATAGTGACATTGTTCTCGAGTAATTATTACGCTACTACATAATTGACATTATGTAACACCCAAAAAGTGTTACTTAAGATGCTTAAAATGTTACATTATATAATAGGTAACACTTTTTTGGGTGTTACATTTGCCCGTGTTATCTATGCTATTAGGTAACTCTTTTGAAAGACTATAGTAACACTTAAAAAAATGTTACTTTAAATTAGCTTTTGTAACACTTTTAATAGCTATTGTTACACTTTTAAAGTGTTACCTGAAATATCTTACGTAATACTTTTATATCTTTGTTAACATCTTATAGTGTTACCATAACCTATAGTAACACTTTATTCAATATTACGTATTACTTTTTGCTATTTCATGTAGTATCTCGTGCGTCATTAGGTAACACATTTTGTCATCTCCTGTGAGCACCTTGTCGATAATTAAGTAATACTTTTCCTTATAAGGAAAGTATGTATAAATATATAAATCTATACCGAAAATAAAAATACTAACAAGACTATACAATATTGATATACGAATTGTAAATTATATTACAATTAATGATATAATTTTTGTACACTTATTAATGCGATATGCCTATATCGATAGATAAAATAATGAAAAACATTATTATATTCAATATAAAATTAAAATCATCAGATAAAACATATTCATACGATAATCTAAAACTAGATCTAATACTCATATATCTCTTCTTCATCTTCAGTCATCTCGCCATATGCATACATTTTCCTAGCGTCCTGGATAACCTTTGCTACTTGTTTAAGACACTTGATTTGGGAATATTTGGTCACATATTTAAACATCAATCATAAGTATTACAAAATTTTACAGAAGTATAAAGCCATAACCATAACATGGTTGAAACAGGAGTTCTCATGTACAAGAATAAGTTTTTCATGAAGTACTTAAAAATATAATGTACAACTAAAACTAGGAATTGAGGAGTAGAGGCAAGAAAATTCTAAAGCAAAACATACGAAAACCAAAGCCAACCAAATAAATCTTATGTAAAAATGCTCAACGGAGAAAAGTTTAGAAAAACACAATGAGTAAAAAAGAACATCCTTCCCCAATCTAATTCATATAAAATGCAACATTACCTCCTCGATCTTTTCTTCATTATCGGCCACAAGATATAGAAAATTCGAAATCATAGAAACTTAAATAGGCTATGACATAGGGATATTTTAACTGCGGCACAACAGGAATAAAAAAAGTAAAAATAGATATTTAGCGAGGAGAGGCAAATAGATTTGTCCACAAACAGGTGTTCCATATGTAACTTACACTTTAAGATTCCAAATCATAGAAATTGAAATAGGTTGTGACCCCTCTAATAATAATTGGATCAGCAACAATATAGATTAAAGGGTGATAGCTAATATAAGGCAATGTAGTTTCACATAAAAAACGTAAATAAAATGTTGGTTAATCTTGTTAATGATGGCTGGTTATCTGCAATTTCTTAATCCTACTCCTAACAATGGGCATGTGTTTGTATGACTCCTCGAATGACATGTCCATTAGGAGATGTTGTCTCCCTGCCCATACCACTGACTACCTGAGTATATAAAGTTATAAACTACCAAATACCACTTCATCATGGGGTTGACAATCATCATATCTAGCTTAAACAATAAACTCATCTAATATTGCTGCAGCAATATGTCTGGTTTTATAGTTTCAGACTGTAGCTAGAACCAGAGTTAAGTGCTCTTTAAATCATATGTTTTGTTCTCTGCTGGATCAGAATATAGAAATCTGATACTTCTAAGGGATAATAGTTGCTTATTCTATAAGAGCAAAAGGGTTGTTTTAATTGAGTCGTGCATGTTAGCATCATAGAAATTTAAATTTATTTACACCACAAGATCACACAGTAAGTTTAATTTGTGTGAGATAGTTTTATCGCAGGCTTGGTCTCCATGAAAAGGAGATTGAACAAAGCACAATCATCGATTAGTGTACCAAAGAACGAACTTAACATGACAATCATAATTCATAATCATGCTTAAATAGAAGATAATGTTTTTCAGGAGACGTCATGAAAAGTAGTAGACAAGCATTTCAATTTCAAAACAATTTATCAGTTTTCAATACCAAACATCTAAGTAAAACCATATAAAACAAGATACTGAAGCAGTTCTCAACTCAAGGTGAGCCCTAGATTATCGTTTTCAGCTCCATTGTTATTATCGACCCATTTTCACTCAGCTTATCAAACAAGATAAACTCGCGAGTCTACTCAATGACTCTATAGTAGCACATTGAACCATATATGGAACAATCGTCTTTAGCACTTAGAAGATAGGGATGAGCAATATCTCTCCAATAGACTGGAAACAATACATTCCAATTCAAAATCTAACAATCATTCATATAGCTAACCTATAACTCAATGAAAAAATAGAACACAATAATGACCACAAAAATCAAAAGAATTCTAACAAACTGAATTATCCATAAGCTTGAGGAAACAAACAATTTAGATAATATTTGATTCAGATTTCATGATTTATAAACCACATTAACAATCTACTAAACTAACTAAAAAGTTACGGCGCAACCGCAATTCAAAATGGTGTTATGCAACAGTTTTAACTCATTAGACCACAAATTATGGCATATTTTAAAAACCATTACAGTAAATTACCAATCCAGGAAACTAGTATATTGATTAAAATAACATAATTTGAATATCAAAACCACCAAAATTAGTTTTTTTAATATAATTTAGGAATATACAAGGGCTTGTAAAATGAGAAAAGAACCTTACCTGTTAATTGTTGCTTATAACGTGTTCTTGATGCCGGTGGAGGGATGAAGATGTTGTCGAATCTAGTGCAGGCCCGTCGGCGGTGGGTAGGTCTTCAGTCTTGAGTCTCTTGACGTGAGAAAAGAAGAAGTTATTTTAAAGTCCCTATTTTAGTTTTTAGTGTTAGTATTTTAGAAGTGTTGCCTATTTTATAAATCCTAGTGTTACTATTTCAGATTTGTTACGTGTTATAATGTTTATAGTGTTACCATTTCAGAAGTGTTATTATAAAATATTACATATTATAAAAGTGTTACCTTAAATGTTACAAAGACAAAGTGTTACAAATGTGTTACTTAATGTATAGAAAATCTACAATTTGAAAAGTATTACCTAAATGTGTTACTTAAGGTCAATTATATAGTAGTGATTGTAACCATTACAATCTTCTAGCTGCTATCCTTTAAACTTATAACTCAAGCATGAGCTTCAACTACTACTATACATTGACAATATAAAATCCTTTACCAAGATTAGCAACTTTCTATCAATATTAGGACCGAAGAAACTTAGGTTGTCTTTTACTAACTCATAACATTCCAATTCCTTAATTACCAAATAATAACAATTAAGATAATATTCATTATTAAAGAATTGAAAATAATGAATATTATCTTAATCCTACAATCAAATTACTTAATAAATTAGTAAACTAAATGATAATGTTATAAATTAATTCAATACATATTTACAACAATAGTAATAGCATATATTCAGATTTTTGCTAACTTGATACTAACAATTAAATCTGAATTAAGCATTAAGGTTCAACATCAAGTTTCAACCCAATGTCCAAATCATTAGTTCCATGTAAATTTATCAACACTAGTAAGAATTCGGTTATTCAACTCATTTCTTTACAACATGTGCAAAATTCAAACTCAACAAACAACATAAATATCACAATAACATTTATAGCTCATAATTAACTAAACTTAATGGGTAAAGCAAGTTGGACAACCACCACCAAGGCGCTGGTAGCAGCAGCCCACGATGGCGCCAACAACGCCATATCAACAGCGGCGACAACAACAATGGCAGCAACAACAACGACACAAGAACAGGGGAGAGATATCAAGGGCATGGGAGGAGACGTCGTTGGTGACCGTAACACCAATAGCACCGCGACAAGTGCTCAGATTGTTAGATGTTTAACAACCACCAAATATTTTAGTTAAAATAAAATAGGAAGTAATGCAATCCCTTGAAAAAACTTAGAATGCCCAAAATATTCAAGGGATACATTGATTTGCTAAATTTAAGTAATCATTTTTAGAAAGTTAAAAACTATATATACGTAGTTTGAAATGATGATCATCCCAAAAACAAAAAAAGGAAACACAAAGAGAAAGAGAAAAGCTTTAAAGAGAATGTTTAGAGAAAAATTCTTGGGTGTAATTGGGGTGTGTATGTATTGTGAGTTACAATAAGTGTTGTGAACACTTGTGTATTATTTATCTTTTTAGTAAAAGTTTCACAGCGTATTTAGAGATGATAACACTTGTCGGATAATTAATTTATTTGTGTGTGTTATTTAAAATATTATTGTTATTCCTACTAATCTGATTTACAAAGGAAGTTGCATAATTTCCTAACAACTGGTATCAGAGCCGAGTTGGTAAATTTTGTTCGTATCCATAAACGAATCGTAAAATACGATCCAAAGAAGTTAGATTTGAGCGGGAGCAATGGCTGCATATGAAGGAAAGATAAAACTCGAGAAATTCGATGGTGCAGATTTCGGGTTTTGGAAGATGCAGATCGAAGATTACCTATACCAGAAAAAGCTTTATGAACCTCCTGAAACTAAGCCAAGAGAATGAAAGATGAAGATTGGTATCTTCTCGATAGACAAGCCCTCGGAGTTATCCGATTAACGTTATCACGCAATGGTGCTTTTAATATAGCAAAGCAAAAGACCACGACAGGTCTTATGAAAGTTCTATCGACTATGTATGAGAAGCCATCAGCCTCTAATAAAGTTCATTTAATGAGGCGGTTATTCAATTTGCGGATGACGGAAGGTGCATCGGTAGCTAAACATCTCAACGAACTTAATTCAGTCACAACTTAATTAAGTTCAGTCGAAATAGATTTTGAAGATGAAGTTCGAGCATTGATACTTTTGTCTTCATTACCAGATAGCTGGAGTGCTACAGTCACAGCTGTGAGTAGCTCGTCAGGCAGCAATAAGTTGAAATTTGACGATGTTCGTGATCTGGTTCTCAGTGAAGAGATCCGACGGAGAGAGTCGGGTGAATCATCAACCTCTTCAGTTTTACATACAGAGTCAAGAGGAAGAAATACAACCAGAAGGAATGAACGTGGAAGATCAAGCTATCGAGGTAAATCCAGAGATAGGAGATCAAAATCAAGAAATCTCAATAATTCCATGAACTTGAAGTCTATCGGGTGTTGGAATTGTGGGAAGACTGGGCATTATAAAAATCAGCGCAGGAGTGCACTGAAAAACCAAGAAGCAAAGGCAGAAGCAAATGTTACTTCTACTGTAGAAGGAGATGATGCGTTGATATGCTCCTTAGAGAGCAAGGAAGAGTCTTGGGTGTTAGACTCTGGAGCATCATTCCATGCTACATCAAAGAAAGAATTCTTCGAGAGGTATGTCCCCGAAAACCTTGAAAAGGTATACCTTGGTGATGACCAACCTTGTAACATTGTTGGTAAAGGTGTAGTTAAGATTAAGTTAAATGGGTCAGTTTGGGAGCTGAAGGATGTCAGGCATATTCCCGACCTAAGAAAGAACTTGATCTCAGTTGAGCAATTGGCTAGTGAAGGCTACACTACAAAATTCCAAGGTGATAATTGGAAGATTTCAAAGGGAGCCATGTCAGTTGCTCACAGTAAAAAGAGTGGTACTCTTTACATTACAGCAGGGGCATGTTGTACGATTGCAGTTGCAGCAGGAAATGAAAATTCCAAATTGTGGCACCAAAGACTAGGCCACATGAGCGAGAAAGGAATGAAGCTTATGCATTCGAAGGGAAAAGTCTCCGGTTTAAAATCTGTTGAGATAGACATGTGTGAGGAATGCATACTTGGAAAGCAGAAAAGGGTAAGCTTTCAAACTACTGGCAGAACCCCAAAGAAGGAAAAGTTGGAGCTTGTTCACTCCGACGTTTGGGGACCAACAACTACTTCATCCATCGGTGGAAAACACTACTTTGTGACTTTCATCGATGATCACTCCCGAAAGGTATGGGTTTACTTTCTAAAACACAAGTCTGAAGTGTTTGAAGCTTTCAAGCGATGGAAAGCTATGGTCGAAAATGAGACAGGTTTGAAAATTAAGAAGTTAAGAACCAACAATGGTGGTGAATATGAAGACACCACATTCAAGAAGTTTTGCTATGAGCATGGAATCAAGATGGAGAGAACTGTGCTATGTACGCCTCAACACAATGGTGTAGCTGAGCGTATGAACCAAACATTGACAGAAAGAGCCAGAAGCATTCGTATACAGTCAGGTTTACCGAAGCAATTCTGGATAGAAGCAGTCAACACAGCAGCTAACTTGATCAATCGAGGACCATCGACTCCACTAGAATATAAAATACCAGAAGAGGTGTGGACTGGAAAAGAGATAAATTTGTCTCATCTAAAGGTCTTTGGTTGTGTAGCATATGTGCATATTAGTGATCAAGGCAGGAATAAGCTTGATCCTAAATCAAAGAAATGTACTTTCATTGGCTATGGCGGAGATGAGTTTGGATATCGTATCTGGGATGATGAAAATAAAAGGGTGATCCGTACTAGAGATGTGATCTTTAATGAAAGAGTCATGTATAATGATAGACATAAAGTTGATGCCAGCGACTTAGATCAGAGTGGGCCAATATTTGTAGATCCAAATTCTATCCCAGATAGTCCTGTTAGAAGAAATTGTAACTAAGTCCTCAAGAAGGAGAACATTGTGGACACAATAGTACGCAACAATCCGAAACAACACAACCTTCTATTCCAGCTCCTCCTGTACTTAGAAGATCCTCTCGACCTCATGTGCCTAACAGAAAATATATGAATTATCTGTTATTAACTGATGAAGGGACCTGAATGTTATAATGAAGCATGTCAGACCAGTGATTCTAGCAAGTGGGAGCTTGCAATGAAAGATGAAATGCAATCTTTGATATCAAACTAGACATGGGAACTAGCTAAGTTACCCATAGGTAAGAAGGCCTTCACAACAAATGGGTATATCGAGTGAAAAAGGAGCATGATGGTTCCAAGAGATACAAAGCTCGATTAGTAGTCAAAGGATTCCAACAGAAAGAAGGGATTGGCTACAATGAGATTTTTGCACCTGTTGTGAAACTCAATACCATCAGTACTGTATTGAGTATTGTTGCCATTGAAGATCTTCATCTTGAGCAATTAGATGTGAAAACTGCATTTCTTCATGGAGATCTGGATGAAGAAATATACATGCATCAACCAGGGGCGGATCCAGGAATTTTTTATTGCTTGGGCCATATAAATCGAACAAGAAATTTAACTAACCAAAAAATAAGAAATATGAATTTTTGAACGACAAAGATCCACAATCATATGATTATATGTTCCAAAAACATTATTTGATACAAACTATTCTAGTCATCCAAATTGGACTCTCCTTGTTTTCATAGAATTGAAATCATCTATGATCGAGTCAATTGTAAATTTCTCAGCAATATCCTTCTCTATATAGACAATCAAGTACTCCGATAGAAACGTCCTCCATCTTATTTCGCAGCGAGTTTTAACAATTTTCATTGCTGAAAAAGCTCTCTCAGAAGTTGTCGTACTAACCAGAAGAGTTAAAATTAGTCGAATCAATCTATCAACTAAAGGATAGACATTGGACTTACCAATTTCAGCTAAAGTTCGACATAAATCAGTTATGGAACTCAAAATTTTCATCTCATCATGATTAGAGACACATCGGTAAAATAACTGAAGTTGGTACCTCAAATGAAACTGATCATCTTTAGAAAAGTCTGCAGGATAGTACTTTTCTGCAAGACGGCAAATGTTATCCACATTGAAGTATTTATATCCCTTGTTAGGATTCAAAGATGCACTTAAGACAAGAAGCTCTGTAGTTTTCTCACTGAAACGACTATTTAGTTCCTCCAATTGCTGATCCATAGTAGTTGTGAACACATCAATTTTATAATGATGCTCCACTGATATGCTATCTTTGTTACGTCGAGATCGTATTAAGTCAGAATAACTAGCTTGCATATTTGGGACCAGAGTGCCATGTCTGTTGCAAAATGAGAGTACTTTGTCCAAAAGATCTTTCCAACCTTCATCTCTGAGATCTTGAATTGAGGATTTTGTATCAACAAGTAAATCCATAGCATGCAAAATATCTTTTTTTTGTTGTAAGGCTCGACAAAGTAAATCTGTGAAGCCATGAGTTCTTGCATCATATGCAAAATGAATACAAAATCAAATGCTAATAATTTTTTAAGAGCATAATTAGCATCCCCTCGTTGTGAATATGTGGCTCGGCGATCAATGGCTATTTTCTCAAGTATTGTACGTGTCGCATTGAACATTCTTAGTAAACTGCAAATTGATTCAAAATGTGAACTCCATCTAGTATCTTCAGGACGTTGCAATGTACCAATTTGATTCATCCCTTTTCCGTATCAACCTCCTCAATTTCAATCAGGTGCTCCAACTCAGCTACTTGACTATCATGTAACTCATCATGACGCTTGGAAGAAGAACTAACAACATTCACAATAAAAATTAAATCTTTGAAAAATCATGAACCTCAGATACTTCTCTTGCGGCAGAATAAGAGATAATTGCAACTGATGGCCAGACAATCCACTAAATATGCATAAGGGCAATCATCTATAAACAAAGCTTGTAAACCATTCCACTCCCCATGCATATTGCTAGCTCCATCATATCCCTGACCTCTAAGATCTTTAATATTCAACTCATGATTAGACAAAACTGTTGTTATTTCATCTTTGAGGGTTCTAGAACTTGTATCTTTGACATGCACCAAGTCCAAAAATCGCTCTTATACAATACCATCTTTATTAACAAATCTTATAACAATAGCCATTTGCTCCCTTTTAGATACGTCTCGTGATTCATCTATGATTATGCAAAATTTTGAATCACCAATCTCCTTTCGGATTTCATTCTGCACTTTCTTAGCAAAGACATGCAAAATTTGCTTTTGAATTGACGGAGCAATATATTTGGCATTTTGTGGTGCATTTGCTAGCACCACGTCTCGTACATCCTTGTTATAGGATGCAATGAGTTTTAACATCTCTAGAAAGTTTCCTTGGTTTTTGGAGTCGGCATTCTCAACATGTCCCCTAAACGCACACTTTGGAAATGTGAGCCATTCTACAACATTTATTGAAGCTGATAGTCTTAAACGATTATCTGCAATCTGTTTTGGAGTGAGATTTTCAAAAGCAGCGTCTATATGACCTTTAGTTTTCTGAATATTCTCCCAACATTGACCATAATATCCATGAGCTGAATTAATGTCTCTTCCCATATGGGATACAAATGCACAATCTTTTCCACCTACTCTCTTCCAATTTCTAAATCCTTGTACTGTAAAAGTATCTGAACCAGCTTTCCCCAATGGTTTTTTATCGAAAAGAAAGCATAAACAATAGGCAGCATCGTCAGTTGTTGGTGAATACTCTAGCCACGTAAAAGTCTTAAACGAATTAGATACAAATCGACGTGGATGACTTTCTAGACCTGATAAGGGATACTCAGATAAACGAGTTTGGTAAGGTCCAAACTCAATGAACTTGCCCACAATTTCTCGTTGTATCCCCAAGGGATAACTACTGATTGGCTTACGCAATGCTGGATCACGCACAAAAGAAGTGTCACTACTATTAGGTTGTTGATTCGGTATCTGAGTTTGATTATCTGGAATCACATTGTTCGTCGTTTCATTAGGATCATCAAAGTTCACGTTATCAACATTTATTTCTGGAGTAGGTTTTTGTTTTTGGAAGTACGAATCAATGGTTTTTCTCTTCATATTTTAAACCTAGAAAAAAAATACTGAATTCTATTAATAATATATCAGAATAAGACATTTTGAATAAAAATTATATGTTAAGTGCTAAGAAAAAAGTTATAATATACTTTGTCTAGCAATTAGCAATTATCAATTATCCTAGTTAAGTAATTTATTAATGATATATAAAAATTAACTATTAAATTAATATGCAATATAACAATAACATGATACAACTATGCAAGTCAATTAGTCATACAAGCAAAGAGTTAAAAAATAAAATAAAAACATGGTTGCCAATTTGGAGTATTGATCGCCAACTATGCAAATGCAAGCTACTGCCTAGTGCCTACTAATTGCTAAAGAGGTAGAAAGTAAAGGTGTGTACAGAGTATTGATTGATGACAATCATATTCATGGCATCAGCATTCATAAAGGGTTGCAAGAAATCAAGAAATAATAAAATATAAAAAAAAGTTAAAAGCACCTAACAATTAACTAATAAAATACTATAGAATAAAGAAAGAAAGTATTGTACTTCTAGATGAAAATCTGAATTTTGCTATTGTACTTGCAGCACTGTTGCTTTCGCTGAGAGCCTGAGACGCCTACTTCACGCTGCAATTACCCTACTTCACGCTGCAATTACCGACTTGTCCGACTAGGGTACTAGGGTAGGGACTAGTATTTTCAGTTTTTTATAATTGAATATCTTTTTTAAACCTTGAAAACTCCAATTTTTTGGTTTATTTTATATCTATTATAATGGGCTTTTATAATAGACTGATTTTATATTGGACCATGGGGGGGGGGGGGGGGCCAAGGCCCGAGTAGGCCCCCCCCCCCCGGATCCGCCCCTGGCATCAACCAGAAGGTTTCTTAGAAAGTGGGAAAGAAAATATGGTGTGCAAACTTAAGAAAAGTTTGTATGGCCTAAAACAATCCCCAAGACATTGGTACAAAAAGTTTGATAACTTTATGCATAGGGAAGATTTCCAGAAGTGTAACGCTAACCACTGTTACTACGTCAAGAGATATCAATCCAGTTACATCATATTACTACTTTATGTCGATGATATGCTAGTAGCAGGCCGGTTCGAATATGGATGATATAAGAAGGTTGAAGCAGCAATTATCAAAGGAGTTTGACATGAAGGACTTAGGTCCAACAAAGAAGATTCTTGGAATGCAAATTACAAGAGATAAGCATAAAGGTACTCTGCAGTTATCTCAAGCAGATTACATCAAACGTGTTTTACAGAGATTTAATATGAGCGACGCTAAGCCAGTCATCACACCCTTAGCAAGTCACTTTCGATTATCCAAGGATCAGTCTCCTCAGACGGAGGAAGATAAAGATTATATGGCTAAGGTTCCATATGCCTCAACCATTGGAAGTTTGATGTACGCAATGGTTTGTACAAGACCATATATTGGACATGCAGTGGGAGTTGTTAGCAGGTTTATGTCAAATCCAGGAAAAGTTCATTGGGAAGCAGTGAAGTGGATTTTGAGGTATCTACGAGGTACCACGGAAAAGTGTTTGTACTTTGGTAAAGGCGAATTAAAAGTGCAAGGTTATGTCGATGCAGACTTTGGAGGTGAAGTCGACCATAGAAAAAGCACCACCGGCTATATATTCACAGTTGGAAATACAACATTTAGTTGGATGTCGCAATTACAGAAGATTGTTGCTCTATCCACTACAGAGGCTGAATATGTAGCGGTAACTGAAGCTAGTAAAGAAATGATATGGCTTCAAGGTTTGTTAACTGAGTTGGGATTCAAGCAAGAGAATAATGTACTGCACAGTGACAGTCAAAGTGCAATACACTTAGCAAAGAATTCAGCATTTCATTACAGAACTAAGCATATCGTACTTCGATATCATTTCATAAGATCTATGTTAGAAGATGAAGTGTTAAAGCTGGAGAAAATTAAAGGAACTGAGAATCCGGCAGATATGTTAACAAAGACGGTGACTATTGACAAACTGAAGTTGTGTTCAACTTTAGTTGGCCTGCATGAATAACATAAAGAGAAAGCTCGATTGCATGGAGTAAGGTGTGAAGACAGATTAAAATCAGCCTTCAAGTGGGAGATTGTTAGATGTTTAACAGCCACCAAATATTTTAGTTAAAATAAAATAGGAAGCAATGCAATCCCTTGAAAAAACTTAGAATGCCCAAAATATTCAAGGGATACATTGATTGCCTAAATTTAAGTAATCATTTTTAGAAAGTTAAAAACTATATTTTACGTAGTTTGAAATGAGTAATGATCATCCCAAAAAACAAAAAAAGGAAACACAAAGAGAAAGAGAAAAGCTTTAAAGAGAATTTTTACAGAAAAATTCTTGGCTGTAATTGGGGTGTGTATGTATTGTGAGTTACAATAAGTGTTGTGAACACTTGTGTATTATTTATCTTTTCAGTAAAAGTTTTGCAGCGTATTTAGAGATAATAACACTTGTCGGATAATTAATTTATTTGTGTGTGTTATTTAAAATATTATTGTTATTCCTACTAATCTGATTTACAAAGAAAGTTGCATAATTTCCTAACATAGACATGGCGGAGCACACAAGCAACACCGCTCGCACAGCGGTGAAGAGGAAGAGAACAGAGTATAGAGAGAGAGAGAGAGAGAGAGAGAGAGAAAACGAGCACCCCACACACAGTAGAGAAACGGAACACATGAAAACAACTCCGGCGAGCTTAGCAGAACCGGTGAGGTAAGAGCACAAACGAGAGAGAGAAACCGAGGGGTTTTACAGGGAGGAGATCAGAGAGAGGGTTTTGGATTAGGGTTTCTCGGGTTATCACGGGGTTGGGATTGGGGTTTTCTTTTCTTTTTTCTATGAGATAGAAGAATCGAGTGGAATGAAATGGGTTGGAGGTGGTTTTGGTTTCTTTAGTAAACCGACAAAGGGTGTAATAAGGTATCGAGTATTGGTTTCCTTAATTGGCCAAACACCCCTCAACTAATTGCACACTAGAATTTTTTGCACGCGATGCGTGCTTGAATTTTTTTCGAAACAGAAACTTGATTTTCTTCGGTATAAGAGTCAAAATTTGAACATTAGACATATGAAGTATAGTTGTTTTTATTTGCAAAATTTGGTGGTTTAGTTTCTATCACTTAAGTCTCTCACCATCCTTTTTGTTTTTCAATATTTTTCAAAGTTAAATTCTATGAACAAAATAGAAATTTTATTGAATTTATTTATGATTTCTAATATTATAATTTTTTAGTTGATTTTTGAATTAAGTACAGGTTTTCATAAATTGTAAAGAAAGTGGACACTTTGATTTCAAGTCAATTTTTTCATAAGTTGTAGTTTGTAAGTGAATTTTTAAGTTTTTGTAAAGCTTCCTCATTTTAGTGATTTGCATAACGCAAATTATGCAATTTTATTATTTTAGTTGACTTGTGAGTGATTGTTATAATTATATTTTAGGTATCTTTGTTTGAAGCCCCCTTTGATTTGTAAGTGAATTTGTAATTTAGAATGGGAAGGGGGTAACATAGTCTCTTCATTCGGGGACACCATAGCTCCCCCTTCCAGCCTTCCCTTATATAATAGAGATATGTTGTACTTTAATTCTTGAATGATATTTTACATAAACCTTTTTACCTTGATAATTAATCGCTATTATATATAATAGAAAAAGATAGGTCCAAATATATGTAAAAGTTTCATTATATATAGGAAACACTATAAAAAAGTAAATATTTTTTTCCTTGTCTAACTTCTAAATTCTGATTTCACTACAAATACACCTCTATTTTTTATCATGACCCACCATTAATTGTGAATGGTTCTTGAGAATAGTGATTTGTAAGTAAATTTTTGTAAATGTTTTTGTATGTATTGACGTTTTAGGTTATTAGTTTTAGTTTGTATGTTAATTTTAAGTTTTAATAAAGTTTCCTAATTATTTGAGTGATTTGCGTGATTTTATAACGTGATTTTCTCAATTGTATGAGTGATTTGTAAAGTTTCTTCTTTTAACTGATTTGTAAGTGAGTGTTGTAAATTAATTTTCGGTAGTTTTCTTTGACTGTCGATTTTGATTTTGACATTCCTTTTGTAATTTAGAAAGGAAAGGGGAACAAAATAGGCATTTCAAAAAAGGACACCATTGCTCCCCCCTTCCCTTATATAATAGAGATAAAACTCCAAATATAAATTAGTAATAATAATAACTTCATTAAATTAAATAATTTAATATATTACAAACACGACATAATTAAATACTCATATTCTTAACCCAAATATATTAAAAATATTCGAAATATAATTAACTTAATAATTGTAGTTAGCATTTAATAAACGCCTTTAAAAACAAGCCTGTTACACTAACATAAAAATGGAAATTTCGTGTATCCATGATATTTATGTTGGTTGTCCTACTTTGTGAGTCACAACAAATAAATAATTCACTAATAACTTAAAGTTGAAAGTGAATAGGAATAAGCGTTAGACTTGTGCATGTCTGAAGTGTTGGACTAGTATGAGTTGGAGTACATGGTGGTAGCCCATGGCTTTTCTTAGGACCGCATTGATCACCATGTTCTATTTTATCTGATTCTGTACCTTGATAGCGTTGGTCGCGGGTGTATGGATTCGCGCCCGTATTTCATCCTCTAAATTGAAGACTTGTTTGGTATGAATAACTCTATCCATTGCCTATTCACTCTAATTATAATTAATCTATTGGTTGTGGAGTCAAGTTTAGTATACTGGTGAATCTGTTATTTTTTTTATTTTATTATATATCATTGAGTTAATGTTTATCAGTATCATGTTAGGTTTTATATTTTATTTATTATATAGTACATAGCTTTGCTGATTATATGCTTTTTTGTGTGTCGATCATGGTTGTGCCTTATTGATCCTGTGATGACCCATTTGGTGAGCAGTCTCTCAGTATCAATAGAGGATCGACCATTCCAAGTCTTAAGACGATGCATCCTAGGTTCAGGTTTCGTTGTAGAGCTTGTGTTTTAGTTATTTGATGCTTTAATAATTCTGATTTGGTTTGAATAGTTAACTTTAAGCTGGTTCTTTTTTTGTTTGGTTTTGGAATTGAGTAAGTTATTTATGTTTTCAAAGTTATTTATAATTTCCGCTGCAAAATTTTGAATAAGCCGATATGTCATTACACGGGCGATAATGCTTTGATAATTCTCCAAGTTTTATATGAAAAAGATATTTTGGAAGTTAGAGAAATGTCGGGGTGTTACAAAGTGGTATGTTGGAGCTTAGTTCTTATTGGCCTTTCGTGCCGATCTTTTTTTTAGGTGCCTAGTTACTTAGAACGAACTTCATAAAAAACGAGCTCCTACTTATTCGTTGTTCTTAAATCATTTTTCAAATTCAAAACATGTTTCAAAAAGGGGTTCGAAATTTTGGTTAGTTCGAAAAAAAATTTGGTTCAAATTTTTTTAGTCCGAATTTTTTTTTTTTTTGAACATCACTTATTTAATTATTAGTTGTTTATTTTAGTACCTCTAGTTTATTTACTAATTTTGTGAGAGATAGGTAGAATAGGAAGGGCATATAAGATAGAATTATTATATGTTTGTTCAGCATGCTCATACTTTTCTTCCATGCTTAACTGTTTAATGTTATTGCTGGCTTTGAATTATCTATTTATTCTTATTATTTATTGTTGGCAATATACGCTAAGTGAGGATATTTGATAATTTATTTAACATTAATTGATGAGTACATCCCAACCCAACAAATAAAAAAGGTATGTTAAAAACTACGCTATAAATTGATTTATAAGAAAATACATACTTGATAAATAAAAATTGATGGCTGGCACAAAAATCTACACTTTTGCTTGAGTAATATACTAATCGCTTAATCGTCAATTATTCACATGAGTGATCAAATTGATATTTAGCAATATTAATGTTACTTGTATGGAAAGTGAATTAAGGGTCATATACTCATATAGTATTGTTTTAATAATTATTTAGACAAAAGCACATGATTAAATTGATTCAATTTACAATGATTATCGAAATGGTGGCAAGTTGGAAATGAAAAACATAGTCATAACCCCTCCTTGCTTTTTTTTTAAAAAAAATGAAAAATCTATTAATAGAATCATACTCCCTCCGTTTTATTTTAATTCTTACACTTTGACATTTTGCACTATTCACAAATTGCACTTCGATCTTCGTTTGTGATTTATACGTGAATAAAAACATAGTCATGTGAGATCTTGTTAGATTCGTCTTAGTATATATATTTTATTAATATGTACATTATATAATTTTTACAAATACAAAACTACAGATATATAACCTCAAAGTTTTGCATTGACATGCGTGAAAAGTGTAAGTATGTAGTTTAAAATGCAACGGAGAGAGTGATGGGCAACCGTGTTCAGTTTCTATAAATTTATAATTATCAATAACCAATCAATTATATCATAAAAAAGCATTGCCAAATTAATAATAAAAAAGCTAGTAATGTATGCAAATACCTATAACCTAAAAGATCAATTGATGCACTGAAGGCTGATGTTATGGTGTTTCTTCTCCCGTTCTCCAAATTGACGCATAATGCAATCTACATAGTCACTGTAAATCTGTGCAAAAAGAGTAACTTTTGAGAACCTCGTGTAACGTGGATTCTTGTTATTTTGGCCGATCTTTTTTGGGCAGTTATACGTCTGACTATTGTATCGTTTGGATTTGAAAGAGTAACTTTTGCAAACCTCGTGTAACGTGAATTCTTGTTATTTGGCTGATCTTTTTGGGTAGTTATGCGTCTAACTGTCATACTGTTTAAGTTTGGACCCTTTTTTTTTTGGCTTTACTAAACAACGCCCTATAATTTCCTAGTAACGCCCTACATACGGTATTTTTATACCGTATTTATATACTTGTATTTCTTTCTCTCTCCTCCCTTTCTTCCTCCACTTTATCTCCCATCTTCTTCCACTCACCACTACAATCACCGCCGCACCACCACCGCTCAACCACCACCACCGGAACACCACTAAACCACCACCACCGCACTACTACCCCGACACACCACCACCCCCTTTCTCTGTTTTTTTTTTCAATGAAAGGAAAACTTGGAGACCTGCATATTTATTATAGTGCACAATCTCTTTAAGAATGCAGAACTCCATCAGATCTCCACCATTAAAAAACAGATCTCTTGAAGTAGTTTTTTCTTAAAGAGATTATGCACAATCTCCACCACATCTAGCGATACATCTAGCAAAATTAAAGTACCGCCCTTGAATCTAGCGATACAGAATGAGAAGGTAAATCCTTCTTCTACCCTTTATATTTGTTGAGATTTCTGGAATTCTGGGTTTACTTAACTAAGTTGACATTGTTGAATTTTTTTTTTTCAATTTTACAGTGAATTTTTTTTAAAAAAAATTAAGGGGGCGTCCACCATGGACGCCCCACCACCGGTGGAGGTGCCCATGACAGGCGCTCCACCACATGGTGAGGCGCCTGCCATGGGCGCCGCCACCAGTGGTGGGGCGTCTATGGTGGACGCCTCTTTTTTTTTTAATTTTAAAAAAAAAAATTAAGGGAGGCGTCCACCATGGACGCCCCACCACCGGTGGAGGCGCCCATGGCAGGCGCCTCACCATGTGGTGGAGCGCCTGCCATGGGCGCCTCCACCGGTGGTGGGGCGTCCATGGTGGACGCCTCCTTAAAAAAATTTAAAAACAACCGGATGTCTGCCATCGCTACGCCGGGATGTTCGTGAAGGTTTTGCCGGAGGCCGGAAATATGCCGCCGCCAAAGTCGTTGCTATCGTGTCGCCGGAATTCTTGTCGCCGGAGAGCTTGATTGATACTCTTTCTTGATGATAGAGATGGAGTAAAAGAGTTAAAGAGAGTGGAGATGGAGAGAGAGTGATAAGTGAGGGAGGGTGATGAGAGTGATGGAGAGTGGTGATGAGAGTGTGGGAGGGTGGGAGAGGGAGGGTGGAAGAGTGAAAGTATTAAAATACAACTTATGTATTTGTGTACTAAAATACAGGGCATTAGTAGGAAAATCTAGGGCGGTGTTTAGCAAATGAGTTTTTTTATCAGGTTAGATATCAAGTTGTATCAAATTGTTTTCCCGAAAACCTTTTCGGAGCCAAGCCCAATCCCGACGTCATAATCCTTATTCTGTACCTTCCTCTTTCTCTTTTGTCTATTATCTTCCCTCATTTGACTAATCCAAACAAATAAGCAATATTGTTTTTTTGGAATATGTTTTTCACAGACTTGGTTATTTTCAAATGATTTGCAATAATACCCTTCGAAATGTTTTCCACAAATTACCAATTCTTAACTGAAAATATTTTAAATCAAATTTATCATTTTCCATTGTTATTGGTCCCTCTGTCCTTGAGATAAACATTGTACATTATTAACGAAATAGGACAATAACGAGTATGCGTAACAACGAAGAGATCATCCATCACATGATGGTAGGAGTTATAAGCAGAAACTGGAAAGGACAAAGATATTAATAAACAAGCAAATTATCTTATGCACAATCATTTACATAGAAAGAAGCTGTGATTAAGACACAGATGATATACATATAAATATTAAATTTACAAGGCAGGCTAAAAGCTGGCATATGCAACTATAATTCATATTTTTACAAATAGCACACTTCAATGACGCATTGAGAGTTGAGACCAACATTTCTTCCTTCACTTGCCACATATAGTTAAATCACCTGTTAGCATCTATAAACATCAAAAGTTTGGAACGATTTGAGTAACATACTCAAGGAATATGTCCTTAGACATCTCGACAATTACTAAATATTAATAGGAGTTATATTATAAAGATAATAAAGTTAATCATTTTAGTAATCATATTTTCTTGCTAGAGAATAAATATGATTAATAGGACAATATGAATTTGGCCTATTAGTAAAATAGATTAAACGTATGAGGTCACACATTGTAACACAAGTTGGACAAAACAATCCAGATCCATTTAGGATTAAAATTGGGCCGATCCAAAGGAGAATAGGAATAGAATTAGTTCTCCTAATTAACTTATGACTCTTCTAATATATATATATATATATATATATATATATATATATATATATATATATATATATATATATATATAGGATATAATATTAGGATTTAGGTGATCAATTCATTAATCAAATTTTTTTCACAAGAGAGAGAAACCTTAAACTATTTCTTCTACACCTACGCCTATACCATCAAAAGCAAGAGAATTTCTTCTCTTCGGTTCTAGTAGACGTTGGTGTTTAACTAATGCTCGTGGAGTGATTAGAGGAACAACACTTGGGACTCTCAAATCTTCAAAGTTTGCATACAACAGGAAAATCACGCTATAAAGGTTTGATATTTAATCCCTATTGAATGATTCATGTGTTTGATTATGTTTGCGATCTAATGATAAATGTTAAGAAATTGTTTCCTAAAAATCCGCTATTTGCAGCTATATATTCCTACACTACAACCGAAAGGAAATCACAAAAAGAAAACATATTGTTATGTTTCAAATTCTCATTTTTACACTAAGGTTACACATCACTGATTGATACAACGAAGAAATTGCGAGAATTCCAAAGAATAAAGCATCGCCTAAAACGGTTTGCAAGTACAGAACTACACTCAACGCATGCAAACCTAGATTTGGTTGCCAAAGCACTAAATCCCTATTTAAAAAACGCCAAACTGCAAGACGCTCTACGCCTCCTATCTCACTAGCTGGTCTTCCCCAATTGAGAGGGTTATGGACTTATGGTTATGTGGGTTAAGTGTACACCAAACTGCAATACTAGCAGGTCTTTCCCAATTGAGCAGGGTCATGGTTAGCGGGTTTAGTGTATATCGCACACATGCATGCCTATATATTTTTGCTTTAACAAGACTCCTGGCTATTTGGGATGCGTTCTCTTCACTTTAGAAATTTAAGTTTAGACGTTCATATAAGTTCCAATAACTGCCAATGAATTATAGAATAAACTTCAATAAGTTTAATTCAGAGAAGTAGAATGCCTAATCAATTCCATATCATCCGTCCTCTTTAGCTTTTGTTTTCTTTGTTTCAACTTCCAAACAAAGATCACTTAAGACATCAATCTACTATCCCATCTGAAATATCATTGCTGTATACGTATTACTTATCATCTTCTCAATAGGAATGCAATTATAAACAAATTTTTAGTATGATGTATCATGTATGCATAACCTAAATTGAAATAGTTAAGAGTATTGTCTGAAATAAAGCAATTATTGACATTCAAAATTATAGAGCACCCTTCAAGATGAAGATAATTTCATCAGATGAGTATGGTTTTATGTGCTAGCAGATATCGTACCTCAAAAAGATAGAGCCAGTACCTCAAAAAGATAGAGCCAGTCATTTACCAAATCTCAAAGTGCTCAATTTTTTCCAGACTCTAACCAAGCTAACTAGTTAAACGCTAAGTGACCTTCCTGAATCCTGTGAGTCATGACTAATTTAAAAATTCCCCAAATGATAATTCAATATTCTGACCCTACAAACTGCAAAGCTTTATCATTTAACCAACACTTCTTTTTCAAGAACACATAGTTATAACCGTTTGGTAGGCGATACTAAATGGTGCTAATATCAAATGAAATTTGCAAGAAAAACTAACTACTAAATTCTATGGTAATGGTATCTCGTCTCTGAACACGTGGTTTCCTTTGCAAATTTTCATTCCCACTCGATACCACCTCTAAAGTGGTAATGGATAGTCATGATATTTTGATGAATAAGATCAGATGATTGGGAGTTGACAAGCATTGCCATGGACATTGACAAGTACTATACAAGCTACACAAGTTTTGTTACTATTACCATTACTTATTACCATCTACCAATAGACTGTTAGCCTGTTATGTGTTTGCGTTGGCTTGGACATCAAGAATCCATGTTGAAGTATAGAGGTCCGGACGTATAAAGCTTCCAAAGTTCCATTTCTAACTCCATATAAAAAGCACTTGGCAACTGTATGGAAATACCATAGTTACATAAATCACTTCTCAACCACCCTCTCAGCTGTGCTACATTTGTGTACAAGCATCAAAAAGAGGTTACCAGTTATGACAAATTGCAAGTCACTGGTCAATTGGGTGAGAACTCAAAGTAGATACGTCAATTTAAAGAGGGATTAGGACAGATGATCAAGGGAAAAGAATTAGCATTTCAAAAAAATTACACAAGAGTATTTTGTATCAGACTAGAAATTTACCCCCCATGAAACACATGATGGCAAGTGGAGTAGCTTACTCGTACCATTTTGCAGATTGTAGTAAACAATTTCCGAGGTAAGAACGTTGGAGAAAAACAAAATATACAGATAGAGGATCAGAAAAGTTCTCTAAGGAAAAATGTAAGGAAGCTTACATGATGGAGTTCCACGAAGGCAGTGCTGGAAAAAACTAATTTGGACGCCAGCTTTGAGGTAAGGATAATTACCCTGTAGAGTCTCTACATTTCCGACCCTTCTCCCCTTTCATGTCAGATCAATTAACAATGCCCTTGCAAAATAGAACTATGCATCGGAAGTTTATAATACATCTCAGTTAAAATACTTTCAAAAGAGCACATAAATAGATTAATAATGTAGCTAACAGCCAGAGATATTCAATACCATTTGGAGAGCTAAACCATGAAGAAGGTACCGATTGTGGTTTGACGAAGAACTTTAGTACTTCGATCTAGGCCATGAGAAGCCACCTAAAAGATAAAACATTAGTGTGCTCGAATTTGAAATAGATACATAGTACTAATGCATGACAAAAAGAGTAACGACCAATATAGAATCAGTTAATGAAACAGAAGCAAACAAAAGATGTTGGGTATTCACCCCTCACCATGTATGTCAAAGCTGCATAGCGTTCCTCATTCAGATATAATGGTTTGCCCCTACGCATCTCAACATCCTGCGAGAGAAAGATATAGTACAAAGAAATAAGCTGCCAAAACCCAAACTTCTCTTTTATTGTTTTACAGTTACACAACCTATGCTACTCAGACTATTCATTTTACATCAAGCACCCATGTCAGATCCTCGAAATTTTGACATGAATATGGAAACTCTTGACACTTGCTTTTTGGCTAATATGATGGAAGTTTTTCTTCAGACAGGAGATGCACACTTGGATACGTATCCATGTCCGATGCTTCCCAAGTGTGACAATGACACAGAGCCTGTCAATTTGCCCAATGATAGAGACGCGTCTCTAATAATACTGATTATATCCAGGATATTGTTCGACTAATAAGTGAAAGCAACCGTATAGAAAAACCATAAACTAATCTCACTAGGCTTTGGATGAACAAGATAGCAACTTAAGCAAATAAATTTCCTCATACATTACCTCTTCACCAAATGCATCAAGGTAAGGCGAGTGCCAAGGAGCTTGTCTTGCATTGCGCTGAAGCAAGATTGTCGTTTTCTATTGACAAAGGAAACAGCTTAAAGATATAGTATAAAGGGCAAAAGAGGACTAGGGGGAGGTAGATATACTGTCGCCATATAATAAGTCATATGATAATAGGCCAACAGCGAATAACAATGAAAAAATAGTAACTTGGAAGACGTCATGGACTCACCCTAATTAAGAGGAATACCCCAGTCCCAGCACCACACAACGCTGCATGAGCTTGGCATCCACTTTCACTACAGAAAGAGAAAGTTGATTAATAAATGCAGCGAGATAATATAAAATGAGCACTCTCTACTGATGCAAAAGAATGAAAAAAGTGATTCTGAACCTGCAACAAGACTTCCATGCTGGAGAACATAGTCTACCACATAAAAGGCACAAGGCAGGCTCCTCTTGCATAGTTTCACAGCTAGGGCATTGGACTTTAATATACCTGAACAAGAAGATGTGAATTTATAAAGAGTTGCAACATAAAGCAATCAGAAAGAATATACGAATTGGCATGTGGCTGTCAACAAAAGAAAACAGAAACCTCTGCATAAGATCCTGGTAAACAACAGGAAGACGCATCAACTGAAATGGAATTGCTGGAGTTGCACGCAGAGAATGTTGAACACGTTGGTCCTCAAATTCCATAGAAAAATGATGAAACCATTTCAACATCATAGAACGTAGACCTCCATCTTTAAGAACTATATCCAATGTAGGAATTTTGAACATATTTCGCAATTTACTAATCTCATCCATATCTCCAAGGACAACACTAGCCGCCTGGCAATCAGAGATCTCCAATGATTCATCAAAGTCACCAAACCTTGAAGCGGAAGGTGAAGTGGCAGAAGACTTCAGAAGTTTCCATAACAACAGGCATCTTCGCAAATATGGTAAGCTAAAATTATCAATCACATCCTTGACATGACAAGAAGGATCAATATAATTTGAAATGAAAAACTGCTTTGTAATGGAAGATTTTCCAGCTAATTTGGCAATATCATTAACCAGGCAATCATTAAAGCCTAAATCATTCACGTTGCAGTCTGAGTATGAACAGTACGTGATTACAGCCTGCAAATTTTGAAATTTTTCAGAGATGAACATACCATAAGCAGTAATAAAACAAAATTTAAGAAATTGTCACACACCTGAATAATAGACACACCATAAAAGACATGCACGAGAGATAAGAAAGACTCTCTTGATGAGAGGAATGGATAGGGAAGGCAAAATAGAATCCACATCAATGTCGAGAAAGGATCATGAATCAGAACAGGATTTGAAGCTTGGTCCCAAAATTGCATGTCAGGATACAGCATCTCCCCGTTTGTATGTTTTAATATGCCCAACACTTTACCTGACAAATTTAAAAATTAGATGCAGCATTTTCATGCAGTAAGCTCAGGTGTCTCAAAGACCAAATTAACAGAAAATAACAGCAGTAGACAATTCATACAAGATTGAAATCAAGTTTCAGCACAAAAATAAAATAACATCTCAATTTTCAAGTAAAAAATTGATCACATTTACTGTTTGGCTTTGGAGCACTATGCGTTAGAATCCACCTTACCTAAGCTTGTACCTACTTTATATTTTCCTTTCTACTTTCTAGTATTTTCTTCATTTTTCTAGGATTTATGACAGCTTTCCTTCACTATTATGTTTCTGGCTTTCTGGTTTTCTGCTGTTCAAACGTAGTAAAGACTAGCCCTGTCCCACAATAGGCTTGTATCCTGGTTGGCAAATGGCAAAAGTGCACAGCCGGTTTAAGTGTCCAACCGTTCGGCAGTGACACTGTGCCTCTCAGGGTTAGGAACACTATACTTGTTTACACAATTTTAACATGCATCAAGAATAACATTTTGTCATGATTATCAGACTCAGCAGACAAATATTCCCTAATGAAGTTCAGTTTACAGGTGACCTACAAGCCATATTCATGATTCAGTCTTGGCTACAATTTTCAAATCAAAAAAGGCAGATTCCCATCAAAGAAGTGTCAAGGGTTTTTCCCTTCAACAAGCTGCCTCCGTCAGTAGCTGTGATTCTTATCACCAAGATCAATTATAGGCTACAACATCTCAAAAATAAATGTCTCATAGGCATCCAAGTATAGATGACTCAAGAATGTTCATGTGGTCATCGTTAAATAGAAAGATCAGGTAAGTGAAACATTTTGTTTTAAGCGAGTGCACTGTGACACTGTCCCATAAGCCTATTTAGAAGATCTTCAGTGGAATTAAAAAGAGAAGTCAACTATAAGCCCACAACACCTAGCAGGAACTGAAAAAACCAGACGTGAAACTCCAATGAGGGAAACACATTTACAGACAAATTTGCAAGAGATAATAACCCCATCAATGTGACTTTCAGCTTTCATTATATACCACAACATGAAAATATAAGACTAGGCTTTTCTCACCCACCATGCGGTAATGCAAGGGTAATGCACTCATCGACAAAACTGGTTCTTCATGGATACAAAAACAAGGAAATACCCATTGATATTGAAAGGAATACTCATACCTTCTCCACTGATTGCTCCCCCAAGATACTTATCACTGGTAATGCCAGAACAAATAGATGCTGAAAATAGTTGAAGGCCTCTAAATCTTAATAGCAAATCTGGCAAGTTTTTGCTCCTAGTGCTTTGGATGGTTTTTAGCAGCAATTGCAATACAAACCCACTAGATGACCTAAATTCATCATACAGAGAACTAATGCCATTCCTTGCACTCAGAGAGTTCTTTCCGCAGCGAGCAGCAATTTCTGTTGATACAATGGAATACTTGAGAGTGGTCCACATGAGAGCAGAGGGGCTCACTCTCCCCGATTTTGAGAAGACATCCTGCTTCCTTGGAAAATACATCCCGCTTAGCAGTTGGAAGACAGGTTCAAGATTAGGCCTTATCCTTCTGTTCCTCTGCATAGGCAACGCCTTCAGCATTTCGCCCGTTGAAACAAAGGAAGCTGCAGTTTGTAACATAGACAAGGCATATTGAAGCCGCAATGAAACACTCTCCTCTTCAGACGCAGTCAAAGAACCAAAAGAATGCGCTGCAGAGATAGTGGGATCTGTTGGCTGCTCCCAAAGTTTATGAGAATCACCTGCCGCAGCAGGTAGTGTAGAGTTCGCAAGGCGGCGACATACTGGACAGAGAAACTCACCCTGTAAAACAGCAATGAGTGAAAGATGACAAAGACCTGGAGAAAAACAGTACATAAGATCTTATAAAACTTTACTTGATCTGGATCGACAATATGTCCACCTTCAAATATCATTCTTCTGATAAGTCTGCACATAAAATCATCAAAATATCTGTAAATACACCAGATAAAGAGAGTAGGAAGAAGACCAGAAGTTAAAGACGAGATGTTTCACCACAAATAATATACCATACTCTCATTAACTGATTGTAAAGAGTTAAACATGATCAGCAATGTTCAATACACAGCAAGAGGTAAATAATAAGAAGACATAACTACACAGAGAGCAGTACAAATAGTATAGTCTATAGCTAAAGCGGAGTTGAAGTGTACTATCACCCTCTTTTTTCTTTATAACGATTAGAAATACAAGTATAAAAAGGATATTAAAGAGACATCACCCAGTACAAAAGGACATCTACAACACAAAACCAAAACCCCCAATGGCAAAAAAAAATTGATAACCAAAAATTGAAATGCTTATAAACACAAGCAAAACAAACACTTGTATCGAATTCCGGTAAGTGTACCCTTCATGGTGTATGAGCTATATGATGTGGAGAGATTTTCAAGCCAGAAATAATCATATCCCACCCCCCACCCCCCAGAAAAAACAAAGGGTGGCACAGTGGCGTCATCTGCTAAACATTAGCAGCTGTTAATTGTCTTCTTCTACCATTTAAATAGGACACTGTGAAAAATGCCATCGCCTGCACGACCATGAGTATTGTATTGCTCAGACAGAACGACAGTTCACATGTTTGATCACTCACAATCGGTACAATGCTGACAGCCAACATTGTGGTGGAAGCGATGATGAGGCAGGAGTGGCTCGCTTTTGTTGCAGAGCTTGTTGTGCTGGTCAATTTTCTTTGCAAATTAAAATTACAGCTATCATATTAGGATGACAAATCTAATCTACTACTCCCTTCGTTTTCGAAAGTTCTTCCTACTTTAAACAATTTCCTCTCACAAAAAAATTCCAAAGAAAAAGGAGGGAGTACAATATACTAAGCAATAACCATGGATGACAAATCTATTACAATCTCAATCTGTGTGATTTATGTGTATGTATCTTACTCGTATAGTAGATTCTACCATATAAACTTGAAAGTCATCTATTCTCAAAACATGAAGACAACCTTCTGATATGTTTTTGGTTAGAAGAAATCATGACCTTACATAATCCTTTTTTTGAAATAATTGGTGATACGTCATAGAGTTATTATCCAATGTTATTTTATTATAAAGTAGATGTGATTGGAGTCGATGGGGTATTTTGAATGAGAGAGAAAGTTCGGTTGTCTGTTATTGATAAAGATAATGTTTGGGCCAAAGAGATGTAAAAAAAACTAATATAATAATTATGGGATCATGCCAAAAATGATAGTGGTCAAACTAATTTGGAATAAACATACAAGGAAAGTGTTCAGATTACTATGGGACAGGGAGTATATTGACTAAAAAGGTTTACACTGCAAGGACCATCAATACACACATTCAATCTTTGAGTCAGACACACAAACATATAATACAACATCGATGATTATGCAATGCAACTATATATCTACAATGAAAGACGAATAGCAATTATATACACACACCCACACACACCCCCACACAAAAAAAAAAAAAAAAACAAAAAAAAAATATATGTCGGTGATTTTATAAAATTGAATGAGAGAAATTTGGATAGTTTTTATTGATAAAGATAAAGTGTAGGCCAAAGGGGTGTAAGAGAACTAATACAATAATATTGGGACCATGCCAAAAATGATAGTGTTCAATCTATTTTGGAACAAAAATACAAGGAAAGTGTTCTTCTGGGATGGACGAAGTAGTATTGATCTCAAATTACGCTACAAGGACCATCGAATACACCATTCAATCTTTGAGGCACACACACAAACATACAATGATTATGCCGTGTAAGTGATGTAACTGTATCTATGTTGAATTAGAATAGCCAAAATATGTCCAAATTCATTAATAAAGCGGGCTTTAGAAATAGTCAGTCATATCCAATTACAAAAAGAATCCTATCCAAATTCATTCTAAGGCTAACTAACAAATTTTGCATTGGTCAAATTTCAGCCAACGATATGGAATCAATATTGCAGATTCTTAACAATAATTCTTAATAATACTGAATATTTAGAATAGAGAAAAATTCTTAATGAATTTGAAAGTACATCAATAATAGGAAAAGTTAGACCTCTCAAAAGGGTCCGTCAGGTCGGGTTAGAATAAAATATTTTCGAGTTAGGGTTGAACGATGCTTGTTCAAGACCTAAGTGTTTAGATCCTAGTTGACTGACGAATTACAGCAGTCGCTCTTTCTATTTTCATTTTTGGGTCATATAATAAATATACACAATATATGTTAGAAATAGGTAGTTTTAATTAATATAGTGATAAAAGGCCAAATTTAACCATATCAATGACATCTACATTGAACAATAGCCATTATTAAAACCAACTATTTCAATAGTTGAAGGTACCATCTGACATAAAGTTCGCATAATTTCATTCATGTTTACATTCATATATAACGGAGATTGGGTCAAAAAAAAAAGTTATCTAGAATCTAAGTCCATTATTTCCGAGTCAGTTTCGAATCGGGTTTGGGGCCAGTTTGATTTTTTACAAGTCTAGGACTAGGAGTCTTGTAAAGAACAACTAATACAAAAATAATGTGTGCTAATCACAATGAATCTCATTTAAATCTAGGCAGGGAACTCTCCCAATCTAAGGGTGTCTTTATCCCTTAAAACTCTCTTCTATTTTAAAGACTATGCCGCATCAGATTTCCACCAACTTTTTATTGTTCATAGTCACACAAGATTTACTCCAGTTTTGTATTTTATCCCTCAGACTCATTAAATAAAGTTGTTGGATAAATGTGGCACAATTCAATTGGAAAAGAAAGTAATTGTGGGATGCATAGAGTCTTTACGAGAGTCTTGATTTTTTATCTCTTCTTTTGGCATATTGCATACACAATCTGAACAAAGTCTCTAGTTAAGACTCCCTTCAACGATTCCCAATAATCTTACCCTCAAGTACTACAATGAAGCAAAAAATATCATTCCATTCCACATAGTGACCCTTATAGAAGACCTACCTAGAAAGTCCACTACTTGCTTTCCACCCACATCACCAAGACTTGATAGTGTTTTCCTACTCTAGTGCCTTCCACAGTTAAATAAATGCACCTAAAGATGCACTGTAATAGACCTTGAGCATCGATACCCATCGCCAAGCTGAATACCACCAATAGCAAATAGCCAATTCGAAAAAAGGAACACTAACTCATAATATATACTTCCTCCATTCCTAGTTGCAACACTTCTCTTTTGCCAAACATTTCAAATTAGTTAAACATTACTTATTTGACAATGGGTTTTCTTTTATCCCTCTCATCATCATATTCTATTCCTCTCATCATCATATGGGTCCCTCTTTTTATCTCTCCTCTCTTCACCCCCTACTTAGAATTTGTCCCCCCCCCCCTCTTCCATGTTGAAACAAATTTGGAACAGAGTACAATCCTTACCACTCGGGGAAGTTTAGCTTGGTATATATATTAATATATATAGGGTTGAATTTCACTAGGAACACTACTTATATGGAAAAACATCAGAACACCATGTAGTACTCCTTTTCAGCCAACAACTAATCTGTTTTGCCAAAAATATACCACTTTTTCCCTTGTGAGGCCAATCTTGTAAGAGAGTTACATTTTCATGAAGTATTACCATGTAATATTTTAATAACGATACATTATTAAAAGATGGATTACTATTCCACCATTCTCACGTTCTCATCTGAGAATTGTTCTAACATGAGCTTTATTTGATGTATATATATGGCCATATGGGTCGGATTCCTCAACATTAAGACAAGAGACACATGCTAAGAAAAGACACCTAAAAGGGTCGCCATTAACACAGATTAACAGTCCCGAAAACGCCTTAATTTTTTAGAAACTTTAGCTTTCCAGAAACGATTTATAAGTGAAAAATTAATACTAGAAAAGATGGTGAGGAGGTGTTTGAAAAAAGACCTTACGTTGCATGAGCTTCAGAACATTGAGATATTTTCCTAGAATGGAGACCCTTTAAGCCTCTAGTTGAGTGTCCCTAGAACCTAAAGAAAGGAGGTCTTGCCTAGATAGGAATGGGTAATTTTAGGTTTTACTATTCTTTAATCTGCTGCGAAGAATCAATCTCAACAACAAAATGGTAAGTCTAAGTTAGGTAGCAGTCAGAAAATCAAAGATACGAAAAAGAACACAAATGACCGAACTAGCTAGCTGAAAGTACCTTTCTTTTAATGATGACAAATAACGATCAAGACATCCTTGATGAACTGCATGGCCACAAGATGAAACATGAATGCCATCACAATCTGACGGGCCAAATCCATCATAAGAAGGAATCTGCACAGCAGGCTCCACTCTGGGTACATTGCCATTTTGTGAAGAATCCTTGAACTCTTTTGTCAGAGAAGCTATATATTTTCCAAGCAACAGAGGGGCATGGTAAGATGATCTTGCAGTATCCTCTTCAGAAGAGATTCCTTCACCATCCTTGATAAAATCAGAGCCGTGAATAGAACTAATCTCTTTGTGAATTGACGAAAATAAATCTTGCTCCAGCGATTCAAATGAATATGCAGTCTTCTCCCTCTTCTCAGTAAATTTATCCGGGCTAAGATTCTTTCGCACCTCAGGAAACTGATACTTGAGATAATCAATAAAAGCATTGAGTTCGGCAGGTAGAGCCACAGCAGCAAACTCACATATTGCACCTTCAACTAACTGCACCAACTGGGAAGATGATGAACTCTCCACAAACATAGTTTTAGCACCCCTAGTTGAAGGCTCTGTCCTCACACATGCCGATACATAGTTGTCCGTACCATCAGACTGCCAGACTTGGTCCCATGAAGGAGGACCTCTGTCAACAAACTTTACTATCCTAGATTTCTGGGTTTTTTTTTTTTTTTTTTTGCAAGAACAAAAGCAAAAATTAGCTACTAATAATTACAGTAAAAATGTAATTTTCACAATGACTATAAATTCTCTTCAATGCTTCATGAATACATATCCTTTTGAGCTTATGCCCATATTTTATTATTTAAGTTCGAAGTTTCGAATTATCAGCAGAAATAATGAAATGATTCTGGTAATACTAGTAATTGAACGTTTTACAATTAGTTAATTCTATATCGTGCCACCCGTATTTTCATACAAATTCACCCATGATGATATGCAAATGCAAAAATTTATTCCTCAATGATAAGTGGATAGCTGGATATAGAATATCATGTTTGTCGAGACCTATGCAGTTAGATATATCTTTGAAATCGTTTTGGTTTAAACCGAAAACGGAAGTAAAAGAAGAGGGTTTCTTGGGTTACCAAATGATTAATAGCACGATATAGTCAAAACAAGGTATTTAGCCAATACTCCCTCCGTCATTTTTTAGTTGCTACATTTTGCCATTCTCGGGTGTCCCAATTTACTTGCTACATTTGCTAAATATTTCTATTTTTAGTATGTGGTACCCCACATATTATTTACCTTTACACCCTTACTTTTGTCTTCATTACACTAAAAGACAACTACTTTATGCTCTATTTTTCAATGGTCCCCACATGTTTCCTTGGCCATTGTGCAAAAGTGAATGTAGCAAACTAAAAAAAGACGGAGGGAGTATTATAATAAGAACTCAGCAGTGCTGTCTGGAGAGTAATTATCATGTATTCGTGGTAGCAAATCTTGACAGAAAATGCAGAGAAAGAACTTTGTAGTCTAATTTCTTTTTTTATTCTTTTAAGTAATGTAGAATTAGATGATAAAGACACCAAGGGGGTGAAGCCCGTTTACAAAAAGAGGGCTAATGACAAAAAGCTCAAGCACTCATGTTATAGTGGAACATATTATGTACAAAACAAGGAAAGTGAAGTGAGGCTCAGTACTAAAACTTGACTCCAGCTATACAAAAGACTGAAAATTGGAACTTGAAAGCTTCATGAGAAAAAGCTAAGCCCTCAAAAATCTGTTGGTTTTTTTCCTTCCAAGTGCACCACCAAATTGCCAACAGAATCATCTTCCAAACATCGGCAAGCCAACCTTTTTCCGTCCTTTTCCAGGCAATGACAGCATCTTTCACAAACAAGGTTAGACCCAACTCTATCAAAACAAGGTTAAAGACAAGTGCCAATACGAAAGAACCCAAAGACAGAAGAGGAGGAGAGGATAAACAGATTTCTTTTCGTTAAGGCAAACTGCAACTAGTAACAAAAACTCCTTCTCTTAAGAACCTCCTCGGTAGGAATCTTATTTTTTACCACTGCCCAAGCAAAAACAATCCCGCATTGTATCATATCGCCCGTGTCGTAAAGGTTTTCAAATCTACCGAACCGATATTAACCCACATCGTAAAGGTGTAAAAAACTGCATTTTAGGCGGGGTTTAGGGATATTTCATGGTTTAAGCCGATATTCAGCGTTACGACAACCGCATCACCATGACCGTTACAACGACCGTGACCGAAACCGTATTTTTGAACTATGCTACCAAATATCAATAGCAGAGAAGTCCTGTAAACTATTTTCAAGGAAGAAGCAGAAACTCTGACAGAAAAAAAGTCACTCTTGCTATGACGCCAAAACATCTCATCATTCCATTCTTTGAAAGCCTCTTGAAGACTTGAACAGAAAGGCATTCCTGAAACCTTGAGATTGAGTCTTCTTTCCAATCGTTAGGAAGTCTCGTAAAGGTAACATTTTAATGCTTATAATTACGATTCTAAATTAACTCTTGGAATTGAACTCTTTGATTTAAAACAATTGACAGGTTTGATAAAAAAGCTGGGTCGACTGAGCAATGCTAAAAAGCTCTTGGACAAGTGGGTTACTAAGCTAGTTCAGCATAATTGCACCTTATATATTCTCCACATGGATTTTCCAAGATTCACGGCCATAAGTTGGTAAGGAGTTCCTCCCCAGACTTTAGCATAGATTTACTTTTGGCTTCTCTTCACTATGAATTGAACCTATGTGGCAGTATGTTCAACAGCATTGGATTACAGGAGAGAAGCCACCCTATGCATCCAAGAATAACATGTTTCAAGAAAGTGATGCAAAAAGGAATTTCTAAACATAGATAAGAAATTCTATCCTAACAGAATCAGGGGAAAAAAAGCCTAAAAGAATGTGTCCTGGACAGGATCACTTTATCTAACAAGAAAACAAGACGTATTCAATGAGGATACATGAAAAAGGGAGCTGCTACGATTATGAAAGAATCCTGTTAGAAAGAACTTGTATCAATTTCTGTGTCAGGATGAACTCAATGCGGAACTCCCCCCACCCTTTCCTCCAAGGGAGGAAAAATATATAAATGTATAATGTCCTTGTCTTCCTAGATATGCCCGAGTTTATTGGTCCAATGTCCAATCGAGGTACAGGCAGGCCATGGTTGAAGCCTTTAGACTTAAGGATTTACCTTGAAGCATGTAAAGCCCATCCATTCCTTCACCATCTCATAGTCGAGACTCGAGAGAACTCGACAAATGATCCTTTACCCCATCCCATCAGCCCAGCCTTCTTTTCCTCCAACACCCAAAAAATTTGAACAAAATGTCAAAAGATAGAAAATTCACTCAAAAGTCATTCTCCCAAATGGGATTTTTGACCTGCCTTTCAGTTGTTTTTGCATTCACCCCTTCTTTAAAGAAGAAAAAAAGCATATTTACCTTTATGCCAAAAACACGAAGGCCACATAAAATAAATAAATGACTTCTATCACACTTAAAGCATAACTAAGGACGAGCATACCTGAAGCAATATAAGGAAAGAAACCGGGTTTCTGGAATTAGGATCATGGCAAAGACAACAGACATGTGTTTCCTCTGAATCTTGTGGTACATCAGAAGCATGCTCCTCTTTCCCAAATCCCGAGTCATTTGACCCAGCATCTACGGAGGACTTTAGGGTTACTAGAAATTTGGACTGCTCAGCTCTCATTTTTGCCTGTGCAATGCAAGAGAAATCATATTATGAACAACTACCACGTCACACTAGTATAGCAAAAATAATAAGTCCGCCTGGCCAAGAAAGTAGCCATTCCGGAAGTTTATAGAAGTATATCACTTATTCAAGAGAAGCTGAAAAATGACATAAACTGAACAGGAAAAAGAGCACAATTTAATAATGACTAAAAAATTGAGGTAAGAATCCTATAATTGACTAAACTTTTTGTCCTCCATTCTTTCAAGATCCAATGGCAGCATTGTTAACGCAAAAGTGTTGTAGTTGTACATCTCATACTCACTCGTTCTAAATGATGTTCACAATCTCCTTCATGGATAAACTTCAAACTTCTATTTCAAGATAAATCATCTTCTCAATCATAAAGCCCTTTTATCTCCACTGCAATACTTTCGCTTACTTTTCCCCCACTACCAAATTATTAATTCACATTTAGAAACAATTTTTTATTTTTCTTGTCCAACAAACATGTGAAGTTATAGAGAGGGAGTAGTAGTATATATGGCATGCCCTCTTACCAATATGGCAGCTTGTCTTTCTCTGGCTTTCATTTTCCGCTTCTCTGTATCAGATGCTGAACGGACATCCACTCTTTCGTCACCTTTGTGATTAACAATTTCAGGAGCAAACTGATGTAGTTTCGTCATGCAAATGGAGTCTAACTCAGCAAACTTCTTCAATAGAATTTCTACAAGGGATGAAATATTGAAGTTCCCTGCTTCCATTGAGCTACCCATGTTTTCTTTCCTGTGAGCTTGCATCAATAAGACTAAAAGTGATAGTAGACTCTGACAGCCAGATTCATCATCCAACCCCACCTCAATTTCCTCGGTCGCGATAGCCAGAAACAGACTGCAATCCCCACCATGAGCAGATAGACAACCAGATTTTCTCTCTAAAGAGCAGATATCCAGTGCTAGCGACAGCAAGTGCAGAGCTACAATAAGTACCCCGTCAGGAGCGCGTGATTCTGCTGATTTAACCATAGAGACAGCATAATAGATGACAGCCCGAATAACCTGGAGAATAGTTTGGCAGGTAGCTATTCTAGCTATTCCAATTAGTGGTTGATAAATGTTGGTCCATTTTGGCAATTGAGCACTCAGGGCAGAAACACCACAAAAACGGGAGTATCTTTCTTCAGCAACCTGCAAGTCTCTGGGATTCCAGCATGGATGATACAAATCAAGTTCTTTCCAGTACGACATTCGTAAAGCGTACTTCCCCTGCAGTACAAAGAATATGTATGAGGCATTAACTACACATATACAATGAAAAATAAAGCCAAGAAAAGAGCGGGCAGATAAGAAGTGAACCTGATTCATCCCTGATGGATTAGAATATTGAGCAATGTTATCTAAAACCTCCTGCAGCTGATCCAATTTAGATAGATCCTTAGGTAGGGCCTTGACAAGTTGGCTGTGTGTAGCATCACCAGTTGCAAGCTTGCACACTAGTTCTCTTTCCAGACTTTGAGATGATGTCATTCCACTAAATCGCCTCTCTTTGACTATCTGCATTATGAGAGTGAGCATTTCCTGCATTAAAGCAGGTTCATGCCTGCAAATTAAAAGTAAAGTGTAAACCAATTTGATAAAAACAGAACATAAGCATCATTATCAAGCAACAAAGGACAAGCCCAGCACATAAAAATTTGACCAAAATGTAAACAGAAGACCAAATGGACTAGAAAAGTATAAATACGGACAAATAAGCGAATCTGATTTCAAACTATTGATTCTCGAACCTCGATCAAATGATGTTTATTCATACCTCCCTTGAAACCCATGGTGGCAACTGATTGTTGTGAAGGGATTAGAAAGAGCTTTGACTTTTAGATTACAACAGATACCAAAGTAGAAGTATAACTGGCAATTTTTCTAACTCAAGATTACAATGGACTAAATCATATATGATATATCTCACCAAGCCGGATTTAATCCTTAGTTGCCATCAAGTAATAAATTAGTCCACTGCCTTTTAGATTTCTGTCCCCTTGGGTAGGTTGTTATAAAGTGGTAATGATAATGAATTAATAGGTAGATTTGTCAAGGGAAGTCTAATACCAAAATCCATGGCAACGCTTGTCCATCCTTGAATACCTGTTAAATTTCATTACCATCCATTTCCATTTCTGTAGGGAGTGGTAATGCAATAAAGCTCCATTCGTGGTACTTACCTACATATCTACTAGTATTAGAGCCTACCAAATTATTCATAAGTGTCTACCAAAAATATATACAGTTGTCACTGTACAAGTATCAATGTGCATGTATGACCCCCTACACAACTTGTATCATGGTCCACATTCCAATACCACAAAATTCTGATTCAATTAGAACTTTTGAACATATAACTAATTAACTATGTACAAGATAGTTTAGTCTTTATTTTCAAATTATCTAAACTGTATATTTTAAAAATTCACTAAATTCAAAACAAACTTTTACTATCTACAAGATACATTCTTATATTTTCTAAATGATTTACAATATGCTTAGAAGAAGATGCAGGCTCCATAAAGATAACATGTGGATGGAAAAAAGAATTATTGTGTTCTAAAGTTTATTCAACGATTAGGTCATAATCACATTTGTAATTCTGGGATTCCTCAACATCATTAAAAATTTTCTCTCTCCTGCCCGTGGACGTAGCCAACATCCCGTTGGTGAACCACATAAATAATTGTGTTTTTTCTTTGTTTTGCATTCAATATTTGTTTTTTCTCACGACCGTTATAACAAATTGGTATCAAGAGTTTTGGTTTTCGACCACAGTGACAAACATGTGTGGGATGAATGTGAAAATCGATAAATTCACCGGGAGAAACAGTTTCAGTCTATGGTAAATCAAGATGTGAGATTTACTGAAGCAACAAGGGTTGTGGGAACCGTTGGCAAAGAAGTCAACAAATTCAATTACCGAGATGGCCGTTGTGGAGGAGAAGGCACATGCAACGATTATGTCGTGTCTTGCTGACGACATAATTACTGAAGTTGTGGAGAAGGAAACATCATGTGGTCTGTGGTTGAAATTGGAGAGTTTGTATACGACAATTTCTAACCAACAAGTTGCTTTTGAAGCAACGTCTATTCAATTTGTGCATGAATGAAAGTACACCTCTTAGAGATCACCTAGATCAATTAAATACGACTTTGTAGAATTGCGTAATATTGATGATAAGGTGGAGGATTAGGATGCTACTTTAATTTTGTTTGTTTATTTACCATTGTCATATAAGAATTTTATGCAATCCTTTATTGTTGGTAAAGATTATGTGTCCCTAGAAGAGGTTAGATCATCTCTTCATACTAGGAAATTGCACCATAAGACATCTCGTAGTATAGGTACAGATAATCAGGCTTCTGGATTAGTGGTCAGTAGCACTAAGGGACATGGGAATTCTGTGAAAAAGAATTTCAGAACATCCAAAAATTCCAAAGGGGGTCCTAAGCCTAATAATATTTGTAATTGGTGTAAGGAGAAGGGGCATTAGAAAAAGGAATGTCATAAGAAGAAGCATCAGGAAAATAAATCGCTGCTGTTGCAGCAGAAAATTCGAATTGTGATGATGATCTTCCTTTAGTTGCTAGTGAACAAACACATTGCAGTGATGTGTGGGTTTTAGATTATGAAGCGTCATATCATATGGGTCCTCGTAGGGAATGGTTCACTACTTATGAGCAGGTAGATGGGGGTAATATTTCAATGGCTAATAATGCAGTATGCAAGACAGTTGAAATTGACTCTATCAAGATCCGGACACATGATGGTACATTTTACACATTGAACAATGTTAGGCATGTTGCACAGATGACTAAGAATCTAATTTCACTTAGTGTGTTAAACAGTAAGGGGTTCAGTTTTAGAGGTGGGGGTGGAATTGTGTATGTCTGCAAGGGTTCAAAGGATGTGTTGAAAAAAGTGCCACACTTTGTATGTTTTGCAAAGCTGTTGTTTTTCATTTGAAATTCAGAAAGAGGATATGACCAAGCTATGGCACATGAGACTTGGGCATATGAATGAGAGAAGGATGCAAATCCTCTCCTAGGCAGATCTTCTAGGTGGCCAAAAGGCCACAAATTTTAAGTTTTGTTAGCATTATGCATAATTCAAAAATACGGTTTCGGTCACAGTTGCGGTAACTGTCACAGTGATGCGGGAACGGGGATGATGCGGTTGTCGTAGCGCTAAATATCAGCTTAAACTATGAAATATCCCTAAAACCCGCCTAAAATAAGGTTTTTGTACACCTTTACAATGCGGGTAATATCGGTTCGGTAGATTTGAAAACCTTTACGAAGCGGACGATACGATATGATTCGACCTTGTTTTGACACCTGTTTTTTGGAAACTACATCTTAGCAAGTTTCCTAAGGGGATTCATAGAACAAAAGGTACTCCGGATTATAGTCACTCTAACTATTCGGGTCCTTCACGTGTTGAATATCCGCCCCCAAAATGTCCCCATCAACCACTCTAACCGTCCCCACCATTCAAGAGTCGTCAAGGGGACGTTTTTCCGGCGTACCCGTTTCGTACCCGTACTGTATCTGTCCTTGGTACGGGAAACGACACTCCGGGGAAGTACCTGTGCTTCATAGGTACGGAGGCAGTTACATGTACGGAGTCTTAACCATTGGCTTGGTGCAATGGGAGATAAGATGGAGTCACTTCATACGAACGAGACTTGGAGCTTATGCCTAGGAGGAAAATTGTTACTTGTAAATGGATTTTCAAGAAAAAGAGAAGATGACATGTGCAAAGGGGGTTAAGTATAAGGCTCGACTAGTTGCAAGAGGGTTCACACAAAGAGAGGGAGTGGCAATAGTTGCACATGAGGATCTTAAGGCTGAGAAATTGGATATAAAAACAGTTTATTTCTACATAGAGAGTTGGAAGAGGAGATATACATGGCTATGGTTTTCGAGGAAAGAAACTTCTGTTTACAAGTTGAAGAAGTCTTTATATAGGCTAAAGCAGTCTCCGAGGCACTGGTACAAGAGATTTGATAGCTACACAATGGAGCTAGGCTACAACAGTTCATGTGATTGTTGTGTGTATTACAACAAGTTGAGAGATGTATCTTTCATATACTTAGTGGTGTATGTAGAAGATATGTTGATAGCAGCTAGGAACAAGCCGGATGTTCAGAAGTTGAAGGAATAAGTGTTGAATTTGAAATGAAGAATTTGGGTGCGGCTCCGAAAATTTTGGGTTTGGAGATCTTTAGGGAGAGGGTTCAAAAGAAGTTTTCCTTATCACAGAAACGCTACATTGAGATAATATTGTCAAGGTTTGGCATGTCAACAACTAAGCCTATAGATACTCCAAGTGCGGCCAATAGTCATTTGTCCGTTGCTTTTGCGCCCAAGTCGGAAAACGAATACATGAGTCGAGTTCCTTATGCTAGTACAGTGTTGTTAATACGTTCATGGGTGGTCCTGGTAAGGAGCATGGGCAGACGGATCTTAATGGGGGAATGCCTGGCCTGGCCCCTGTAGGGAAAAAAAAAATGTGAAGCTTGTAGAATAGAGCCCAAAAGCCCAGCATACAAAAAAAAAAAAGTTACACTCCGTTCTAAATGTTTCCCAAAATTCCAACCCTTGCACGTTGGAAAACAGAAAACCTGAAAAGTGAAAACCAATAGGGAAAATTTGCAGCTGTGTTAAAGCAACCGCAACTCTGTTATCAGCAAATAGGAACTGCATCTCTGAATTTTGGTATTTATCTTTTGTTCTTTTTCGATTCATTATACTAATTATTGCACCGTTTTTCTATTTTTATGAATATTGTTAATTGTTATCACAATTCACACGACACTCATCATAGTATTTCAATTTTGATCTTTTTTTTTTCAATTGAAAACTTATTCATGTTATCATGTGTGATGTGTGCTTTGTTTGCTTTATAACTTATTGCAGATTCAAGCAATATTATTGTGTTCTTGTATTATGTAAATGTTAAATTATACTACTTCCTCAGTTTTGTTTTTTAGATGTTACACTTTCCAAAAATTGTGGTTCCCTAGGCAAAAATTGGAGGAGTAATTAGGAGAGAATTAACATGGGGTTTAAGGGAAGGGAGGAGAGAGAAAAGAGGACCCCTTGGGTTCCCCACCACCACCCCCCAATAGCCCAGAGAACTCCCACCACCACCCCACCACCCACCTGAAATTCGAACCACCCACCCAGCCACCGAAAACCCCACCCCACCCACCCGAAAACCCCACCCCACCCGCCGAAATCCCTACCCACCCACCCGAAAACCCCACCCTATCGCCGAAATCGCCACCCACCCACCCGAAAACCCCAACCACGCGCCGAAAACCCACCCCAGCCTCGCGAAACCCCACCTCTACCATCGCAAAATTCCACCCCATCCTCGAAAACCCCACCTCTACCGCCGAAAATGGAGGCCATGGTTTTGCACAAAGAAAATTGCGTGGTTTTCGGTAGTTGGGGGTGGGGATTTCGGTGGCTGGGTGGTGATTTCGGTAGGTAGGGAAGGTTTTCGTGGGTGGGGTGGGGTGGGGTTTTGGGTGGCTGGGTGGGATTTTCGGGTGGGTGGGTAGCGATTTCGGGTGGGTGGTGGGGTGGTGGTGGGAATTGGCAGGGCTTCTGTGGTGGTGGGTAAGGAGGCTGCGAGGTGGGGGAAGGGATGGGGCAGCTGAGGTGGTGTGGGAGGGGTGGTGGAAGAGAAGGGAGGAGGTTTAATTAATTTTGGATTAGTATATAATAAGGTTAAATTAAGTTAGTTTAATTTTGATTAATCCTTATAAGTAAGGGTAAGTGAGTAATTTTACAGCATAAAACTTTCCAATTTAGGAAATAAAAAAAAGTGTAACATCTATTTAGAAACATGCAATTTAAGGAAAGTGTAACATCTAAACAAAACAGAGAAAGTATATAAAATGTAAGTATATATAACTAGTTGATTTACTAATATCAATTTGATTACTGATACAAAAAAATTGACAAATTTAGGTGATTAATATATTATTCAGACAAAAGCATAGATCTTTGTGCCAACGCACGTTTATTACTTATTAGGTATGTATTATCTTAAACTCAATTTATAGCTTACTTTTTAACATATTATTTGTATTTGTTGAGTTGGGTTAAAATTGATTAATGTTATGTGTATTAAGTCTTGAACCAACATTAAAAGTAATACTTTTAGCTAAAGAACGTCTAAATATCATTTCATTGGATTTGCAATCTCCAATTATAAGAGCTGAATCGTAGATTTAACGACAATGCCTTGGAGATCTTGACCTTGTCGTCATTGTGAGAACCAAAGGATGGTTTCAAAAAAATTGATATCAGTAGAAAACTATTATCCAAAAAATTTTACGAAGGAGAGGTACAATATGAAGAATCAATTGCAACATTTCATTTGTGAAGTAAAAGATGATCAAAAATTGAAAAATTATTCTACTTTGAAGGTTGGCACAAACCTGAAAGTCAAATGTATATTTTTTGTTTGACAGATTAATACGTCTAAGATTGACTCTTCCTGTGTCGACAATTACCATTGAAAGAGCATTCTCAGTCATGAAAATCATGAAGACAGACTGCATAATAAAATGGAAGATGAGTTTTTGACGGGTAGCTTAGTTGTTTAATTTAAGGAAAATTTCCAAGAGTTTTACCACGAAGTCAATTATTGATGATTTTAAAATTTTGAAAGACCGTCGAGCGTTACTTTAGTTCTTTTTTCAACGGTGAGATCATGACACTTGTGGTTTAAACATTTTTATATTTATTTTATTCCGATATTTCAGTTTAATCTATATTTTTACATTGGATTTGGAAGTAATATTCATATGTTCTTATAGTTTTATACCTTCATATATGTTAATATGTTATAGCAAATCTTTCAACATCCAGATCCGCCAGTGATTAGTAGGCATCAAGAGGATCTTTCGTTATCTTAGAGGTACGTCATATATTGGTCTTATTTATGGAAGTGATGTGAAATGTTTAGTTACAGGTTTATATGATTCTGATCATGTTGGGGATGTGGACGGTAGGAGATTTATGACTGGTTATGTGCTCTCTCTTGGCGGTTCTGTTGTGAGTTGTAAAGTATGGCCTTGACAGCAGCTAAGGAGGAAATCTGGATAAATGGGCTAATCAGTGATTTGGGTCTACATCATGATCAGGCAACAGTGTATTGTGACAGCTTTAGTGCGATATGCTTGGCCAAGGATAAAGTTCGTCATGAGAGGACTAAACACATAGATGTCACATATCATTTTCTAAGAAGTGAGACAAGAGTTAAGGTGAAGAAGGTAGGTACAACTGATACTACTACTGCTACTACTTCACCAAACCGGTTCCGCATAGTAAGTTTCAACATTGTTTAGACTTGCTCAATGTTCGTGGTTGTTAGGTGTCCTTTGGGGTCAAGCCTCGGCCTTTACGGGCTAATCTGGTGTTCTTAAGGGATAAATCCAGTCCTGGTTGTCTTTCGGGGTAAATCTGGTTAGAGGGACAATATGGGCGTTGTGATCAATGCATGTGGTTATCTGTTATTTGGTTATCTGATTTGTCGTGAGACGATTCAAGTCAAGGTGGAGATTCATAGCGAATAATGTCTTGAATCTGGTTATCTTCAAAACGACAAGTCGCGGCACGGTGCCAGCTCGCGGCACAATGCCAAGAGCATACCGCGCCTCGCGGGTATACCGCTGACTCGCAGTTCTCAATGCGCCTCGCAGTTTTGCGGAACGCGTTGGCGATTCCTAATCGTGTTATATCAATCATTAATCCTATTTTGTTTATTCGACGATTAGGTCATAATTAATAAAAACTATTATCTCCTGTCGGTGGACGTAGCCAACATCCAGTTTGTGTACCACATAAATCTGTGTTTTTTTTCTTTTTTTTTTGCATTCAATATTTGTTCTTTCTCACGTCCGTTATAACACCGGGAAAAGACTTGGACATGAGGTTTCCCCGTTTCGAAAACATTACCATTTCTGAATTCCCGAGCCACTTCTTCTATGCAACATAGTTTGTAAGCAACCCTACTTTGGACTCGCATCACCCAAGAGACCATGATCCCCTCTGCGCAAGTGAACGCATCTAAAATTGGTGCAATTGGTGTTCATATAAGCAATGATGGCCGAAGAGAATAGGTAGCCTTCAAGTCTGGTGGTAAGTCTTCCAATTTATAAGAGAGATATGGAAATGTTTCGATAGCAAAGCTAAAATAATAGAAAAGGAGGTGACTCTGAGAAAATTCTCTCTCCTTCTCTCATCCCCCTCCCTTTCGACCTCTCCACCCTCCCCTCTCTCTCCTCCTACCCCTGCCCTCTCTCCCCCTTCCCCACTCTCCCCCCCCCCTCTTTCTCTCTATCTGTCTCTACCTATCTATCTACATGTGTTGTTAACTTGAGTCACCATGACCAAGGAAAAAAATGGTGAACACAACCACCTACCTGTGCCAAATCATCTTATACAGGTCTGCACTCTGTATAATAATCAGTTGCTTCCACACAAAGGTTGCTTATATGCATTGCTGGCTACAAGTATGAAGCACACAGTCAAACAAGAATGCGACATGATACATTAGGCAAGCCTGATTTTTAGATACAAGGAAGGACCTACGCTAGATGTGAATTGAACTTAGTGAACCCTTATTTGTACTTAGGTTACTCAGGTTCCAATATGGAACCTATCTGAACTTGTCTCTTATCTTACTAATTTTTAGTTGTGAATTGAACTTAGTAAACCCTTATTTGTACTTACTTATTGCAAAATTTAGGTTCAAGCTGGAAAAACAAGCCTACTGAGCTATTTGTATTAGAGGATCTCCAAACATTAAGGGGAAATATATGCATGAATTTATTCACCATGCTTTACAAAAGAACGGTATTTGTATACAGTTTGAGGCGAAGACATACTCACTAGAACGCTTGAGATCCAAAGCAAGGTAATTGGACAGTTGATAACGTTCCAGGATTCTTCTTACATATAGATCAGCTGGAGCAAATGCAGCACATAGCTGCAGCAAAAAAAGATCAAGTTCTAGCTCATGATCAGACCTGCAAAAAAAAAAATGTTAAAAGGACAAAATGGGCAAGCAGCAGTACTTAAATAATTCCTCAAAAATGCTGCACAATAACTGCCTGCGCACATGCATTCACTCTCATAGCCTCACGGCCACACCCCACCACATATGTCACGACCAATTTTACGTTTAGATGCAATGTAATATATAGATATACCTATGTTTACAAACTACTTCTACGTACCAGCGAATAGAACGATACCAGTCGCAACATACTATTGCAGCATCACCATTTTTCCTCCACATCCCAGCACGAACCTGGGAGCAAAATACCCTGCTTTGCAGAGGATGCTCCATCATGAGAGAAGAAAATCCGTATGGATGACAGCCTTTAAGTACCTTTTGAAAGAAATCAACGTGATCGGATGATAAAGGATTTAGAGAAATGACAGTGCCCTTATCTATCAGTACAGATTCACCATAATAGTGTCTAAGAGCCTCCTTCAAGATTAGAGACAGTAATCCATGCAAGGGCATATGCAGTGATATCTCCTGTGAACTTACATCATAGTCAATATCTTGCCAATCAGATAAACTCAGCAAAGACAAGGCATCTTTATCAGTGGATTTTTCAGTTTCCATGATACTCACATCCTTATCCAAATCCCCAATATCCATTGCAAGCCTGTAATGCCTACCAGTAGAAGAGCATTGACTTCCAACACCTGAATGGCTATGCAGATTGATCACTGAGGAGCCATCAGCTGAACCTGAAATGCACTTTCCCTTCTTCACTCTCAATAAGGCTTCCTTAAATGCTGATAGTTTGCTATTTGAAATGTCACTCGTTACATGAGATACAACATTACTCCCTGCCAACCAAAAGTCTATAGCCTTTGTTGACTCATACGTCAACTGCATGACAGAAGGCATAACTACCAAATCACGATCACCGTCAAGCTTCTGCGCTGCAGATTCTGATATGCTACTGTGGCCCACTGAATTGCAGATGGAGCTTTCTTCAGAAAGCCTTCCAACTTTAGCATGCCTTTGGCTGTATACATCATCAGTGTCTTTTCTCTCTGTCTCGATAGAAGCCTCATCATCCATCTCTTCACTACCAGCAACAGAAAAAGCACTCTTCACCAACAGCAAATGAATGTTGGCAACAGAGTTGCAGATAATAAAAGGCAGATGTGCATTTTCATGTTCTTCTTCAACATGGATGCTAGTCTCTCGCTTTAGGGGATTCATCCCTTGTACTAAAGAAAAAATTTGCAACCAAACTCTGACAATGTCTGAACGTTCATGTGTCACATACTTGGCTACGACAGAATGGCTTAAAACAAACTTGATGTCTTCCATCACACGGATACATGTATCAAATAAAGCAATCCATTTGCTAAACTGCATAACAAAGTCCCACCAGTATGTACAAAAATTATTAGCAATTTCAACTAACTGGTTATTTAGACAAAGCAAAAAGGCTAACATTTTTCAGAAAAAAAATGAAGGATGCAAAATATTTGAAATTTTAGCTGGCAAGATTTTTGACATATGACAAAGTCATAGCATATACCACATAAACCATCAACGCAAATGCCCTCATTTTTGAACAAGACTATCAATGAAAATCAAATGACACTGACCACATCAACCATCAAACCAGCACTTCTTGGTTCTTGCTCTAAACAGAAAAGATCTATTACCAATACATCTGGATAAAGTATCTGACAAGATCAATGTCGTTCTCCCTTCCTTTTTAGAAACTTAGCCCAGCCACAAAAACAATAGCCCTCTGAAAGTCCATCACATTGAACTCCAAAGCTTGCACAAGTCCGTCAAAAATTGCAAACGAAAAATTGGGAGAAGAAATGTCCATTACTCAGTTCTTATTATATCAGCACTGCTTTAAGAAAAACACACCAGAGTCGGCACAAAGCCCAGAGAGAGGTTTCAGCTTCATAATGTTAGATAGCCATAGACAAAGAGGGAACAATAAACCAAGCTGATATGCGCGCCAAAACCCACCACATACCTCTGCTGATGTTCCTCATGACTGTGACTGACTTCATTGGTAGTACTGAAAGAATTTTTCTTCTAGAATAGAATTATAGACCTGCAGTTCACTTATTTTATTCCTTAGTGACGCAATTCTTCGTTTTCCCATGTGATCTAGGCCAGACAAGTCATTTATATGTAATGGCATCGTATCCGCCCAGGCTCCACTTTCGGTTTCAAATAATCGTACCCTCTTGGGGTCCAGGGACAACCGGAGAATGTAACTATTCTTAGTCGAGGTGACTTCGAGTGTGGACAACTTAACCTTGAAGTTCGATTTCACTTCTACCAGTGTCTTAAGAGAAGGGTCAGCGTACTGCTTCTCAAACCATTCTGGATGGATCATGGTTTTAGCCGGTCCCTTGAATTTAATCACATTATGCTCGTCCACTGTTTTCAAGTAATATGTTTTCGGTGCTACAAACATTCCTTTTTCTACCCTTTCCTCCAACATAAACTTACCTCCATAAGCAGAGGGAAAACTGTAACACTGTTCCCTTATCACTCAAACTGGACTTCTTCACGTCATCTCTCACCCAAAGATATAAATCAAGACCCTGATGTGTAGTCAACTTAAGAGTTCTAGAAAGAGCTATTTGTAATATACTTCCTTCGCTTTCTTTTTACTTGCGACATTTTCCATTTTAAGAAGTTGCATATTACTTACAACATTGACCTTTTTGGCAATATGTTATAACCAACCAACAAAACTACTTGTTACAAATAACATCTTGTTGTTGCATTGAAACATATAAATGTTGACTAATCTGGTTAACATTGAAGTTGGTAAAATGAAATAGTTAGAATATGGAAAAATGAGATTATTCAAGAATACACATTGAATAATGAGATTACGCATTCTCTCCTCTCCTAAATTCTTGTGTCATACTTCAATGTTGCAAGTGAAAAAAATGAAGGACGCTTGTTTTGAATCACACTACAATATCGTTTTAGACAGATATGTCACAGCATCTATTAAACCTGTTCTGCTTAATTGATACTACCATAACACACAATAAAGGAAAAATAGTTATAATGCCCGTGCATGCAGATATTACAGCTTATATGCAGTGTTTCTAAGTTATTATTTTTTTAAATAATCTTAGAAACTTATAGTAATTAATTCTCATGCAATCTGTTATGTAAGCACTATTATTGTATCCATCCTGTAATTGCTACAACTATATCATTGTTCATATTAAGGTTTCATGGATGTATTATCTTTATCCATTTCATAATTGCTACAATTATACTTCTCCGTTCCATAATTCATACAACACTTACTATTTCAAAGTCAGACTTTCTAAAACTTTGACCACAAATTATCACCTTAATAAGGGGAAAATATAGCCATGTGGTATCTTGTCGAATTCATCAATGTGTAGTTTTCATATGTCCGAATTTTATGTTTTTACTAATACTCCCTCCATTTTTTAAAGATCTTCATACTTTCCGTTTACGTACATTCCTTAAAGATCTTCTTACTTTTACTTTATTCCTTGGTAAAGTTTTGTTCCCTTTTCACAATATTTTACTCAACTTGTTGGACCCACATAATTTTGTACTCTCCTATTTTATTTTATTTATTTATTTATTAGGAAATTAAGTCAGCCCAAGGCTAACCCCTACAAGGCTACTAGCCTGTAGGAAACACCCATTGGCTGGTAAGGCATGCATAGCATGCTAAGGAAATACCCCAACATAATGCTGGGAGTAAGGATCGAACCCCAAGGGCCAAGGGGGAGCGCTCTATCCACTTGAGCTAACTCCTATCCTTTCCCTCTCTTCCTTGTCTTGGTTTTTGTGCTACAGTAGATAGGAAGATCCTTAAAAACAAAAGGAGTATATAATTGAAAATATTAGTTGTTAAGGTAGTGCACTGAAATCATGAAATAGCAAATGTAACATAAATTATAAAACGGAGCTAGTATCACTTTTAATTAATTTTTATAATTGCTACAACTCTACTATTATTCATTATACTCCAAAAGATGAATTCTTAATGTGATTAAAAAAACTTACTTTTTGTTAGTTTTAGCACTCAATTAGTAACATAACTCTCAACATGACATACGTCTCCTTAAATAAAATTCTATACACGAACCAAACTTACTAATTTCATCTTAAAATGTTTCTTAATATCATGATAATGATGTTTTGTATCATATTGTTATTTATTTCACTTACGCAAGTATGCACAAGAAACATAATATATTCCAAGGGCATGAATGTCGCTAAATTATTGACCGAGTCATTGTTCCGCACCACTCAAACCGTCATTGAATAAGTATAAAGACAAATCATGTCACAATTAGTACCCAAAAGAAAATATATCATCATCAAATGATTATACCTTCATAATCCTCATTGCATACTTAAGTACTTAACAATAATCGCATAAAGATTAATTAATAGATTCCTACAAAGACTATATAATAGTATTTAATTAAATACATTATGATAATACATATTACAGTTGGCTCGGTACTCTAACACCACATCAAACTTCAAGGACTCCAATTTGAAGTTGGCAAATCATATGGCACGCAAAGCCTCATATTGATCCATAAGGACTTACTTATACTAACTAATTAAATAAGCTAACATAGATCAACACATGACTTCAATTCAGACTTAGTAATTCATATGGTAGTAAAAGCCTTATATCAATAAATATGTGTTAAGAGTTTTATTTTTTTCACAGTAAAATAACAATACTATAAATAAGTCTTAAATTGAAATACCAAGAAGGATCCAATCGTTTAAAATTGTAAATTCATGAATTGTGCAACTGAAACTTACATTTATTTATAGGAGAATAATCATCAAATAATTATCTGTGTTTTATTAAGAGCCAAACTCAAATTCTTTTCCTCATCATACAATCTAGTTTTAAATCCTCTGAAAAAATAGGTTATAGTTATGTTGTATAACATAAAATGCTTAGGTGGCACTCTCTACACTATTGGAAAATCCCTCTTTTATATACACAATTAGATGGAAAAAAAATAGATTTGTAGTACATGTTGCATTCACAGTATTTTTGTTTTTGTCTTTATCAATATTTTTCCATAGAACTTAATATTAGCAAGTCAGCTTGAAAATGTGAAAACAATAAATCTAAGGATGTGGAATTAAAAGAATTCCGGTAAATGTTATATTCATATATTAAGAAATTAAAGAAAAGATATATTTTTGTGTATTTTATACTCCCAAGGAAATTATGTTTAACGAGTAGGATTCAATAATTTTGAAATATCCAGGAAAAACAAATTTGAATTTATTGTACATCTGTATCGTAGTATGACAAAGCCACCATAATTTATTCTACAATATAATTTACTTGCTCTGTTCCAAACTTAATGCAGCATTTTCATGGTCTCAACTGCACAACTTTGACAGATAATATCTTAAATTATGCATTATTAAAATTGTAAAAATTACAGATTGTAAACTACACATTGCGATTTATCTGATAGGATCCCATATGCCCATTATTCTTCTTATATAGTGCTGCGATTTTATGATAAAAGTTTATAAAGTTTACCCTTCAAAGTGCAAGTGTTGCATTAATTTTGAAACAATTGTAGTTGTTTAGTGTCCTACGTCCAACTCAAGAAACTCATGTACTCCCTTTTTTCTATTAAGCTGTTACGCTTTCCATTTTAGTGCATCGATTTTTGTTGGTTACACTTCTCTCTCGCCCATTTTTAAAGATGTTTTGTTTTTATTTTTATTTTTTTACTCCCACCTATCATACTTTATCTCACCTTCCCCTTTCTTGTTCCTTAGAAAAAAAAGAATCTCACTATAACTTTTTCTTACTTTACCCATATAATACTATCTCTCTCCTCCCCTTTTCCTTACTTTACCCAACAACACTTTCTCTCTCCTCTTTCCATAATATTTGTGCAAATAGTAACTGCAGCCAAGTATATTAATATGGTTTTCCATAACAGAAATTTGGTTTTTTAAGTAATTGAGCTTAGAAATTAGTTATGTGTATCTATTGAAAACCCTTGTGATTCGTGATACTTTTCTCCTACCTGCATAGGTTAAATAAACTAAACTTCTGTCATTAAATTGTGTTCTAATATTAAGTTTTCACGATCCTGAAAACAAAAAAAACAGTATAAATTTTCTGTATTATTATTTAATAATATGTTTAGGCCTTTAACAACTAAGATACTATTATATAAATCATCAAGTTGTCCATTCTCTATTAAATTACTAAATCAATAATAAACAAAGATAATCCAATCAAAAACTAGTAAAAAAAGAAAAACATATGCATGGAAAGTGTAGCACATAGATGTATAAGAATTTCCGTTTTACACCCGAAGATACCCACATTTTAAGATTATATCTACTTCCTCCGTTTTTTTTTTTACATATTACACTTTCCTTAAATGGAATGGTCCAGAATACATGTTACACTTTTTTTCTTTCCCAAATTGGTAAGTTTTGACCTGTCAAATTACCAACTTGCCCTTACTTATAACAATTAACCAAAATTAAACCTACTTAATTTAACCAAAATTAACAATTCAGAATTAACCACCACCCCTCCCCCACCCACCCCAGCAGCCCAACCCTTTCCCCCACCCCAGCCCCCCTTCCCACCACCCCCGTGCACCACCGCACCCCACACAACCCGCCAGAAAACCCCACCCCACCTCGCCCTCGAAAAAACCACCCCACCCCCAAACCTCGAAAACACCACCCCACTCGCCAAAAACCCCACCACAGCCCTTGAAAGGGTGTGCTAGGTGCGCGACTGCAAGGGAGGGTTGAAGGGAAGGAGAAGGGGAAGGGAAAGGGGAGGGGGAAAGTATCGGTGGTCGATTTGGTGGTGTGTGGTGTTGGATTGGTGGTGTTAATTGGTTATGGTGGTCGCAACGGTGGCTCACTGGTGATCCATTTGGAGGTGGTGGCTTAGTGGTGGTCCCCACTCCCTTTAATCCGCCACACTTCTTTTACTTAATGCTCAATTAAATTTTTGCTAGGTAACCGCGATTTTCAAAAGTGTAATATGTAACAAGAAACGGAGGAAGTAGGTTCATTTGAGACTCTAAGGACTCAGATGAACGTTACGAGAAAGATAGCCTTAGATATAGGTACATACTACACTCGGGTGTGTGATGCATGCATAATATAGATCAACATATCCACATATCATTAGAACTTGACTTTCATGTGTGTTAATGCAGAATCTTAACCATAATTAATTTTTAACCATCTACCAATTAGCATCATAAAAAGTTTATATTTTGAAAATATTTATTGAGGAAAAATTCAAAAAATATAACATAACAATATTCATTTTTACTCACTCCGCTATTCTTTTTGATCTACACACTTTTTTTTTATTTGTTTCTTTTTAATCTACACATTGTTACCATTTCTATTTATTGAGACATGTGCCATCTATTTACTCCTCTTTTCCACCCCTATGATCCACTTTTCGATACTATAACCCACCTTAAAATGTCTCTCTCCGCCTTTTTAGTTTCTCTCTCCATCTTTTCAGCCTCTCTCACTTTTGAACTTCCTCCTTAATTTTTCCCCAAAGTGAAACGAGAAAATAGAAAGAAACACTGGAAGTACATGTTAGATTAAAATAATCAAGATTGGGTTCAGTATCGAAAGTCAAAGTAAGACAACTAATAACATAATGAGAGAGTAATTATTAGAGTGACTGATACCACAATAAACCTACAATTATTAAGATTCTCTAAAGCTAAAATTATTACCCCGACTTCACACTGAATATCATGCTACTTACACAAAACAAATAAAGCCAAAGAAAAGAAGTTAAATCCCATCGAAAATTCTGAAGTCATTGCCTTGAAATGACACCTTCTATTAGCTCATAAACCTACCACTTACAGCTTCCTAATTTCTCAGCAAATTCTATTATAGTTCTTTGTACTTAATAGTCTGTAATAGAAAAATAATATCGTATGATATAATCTAAACACAATAAATTATATTAATAGCCTTGGTACCCAACAAATCCATTAGCTTTTAGCCTTTTAAGCCATGATAATGTATGGCTTTTGTAGTATTTTAAAATTATATATCAAAAATAAAAGTTGTTTACTTCCAAATCTTTTTATTATATTGTAAGTGGATCTTGATTTTTGAAGTATATTTCGAGCTAAATATGATTCTTCTTGTGGTTTATTCAGAATTATGCTTTGTGTTCCTATTTATCTTAAACTCTTGTTGTATATTTTAAAAATTATTTAAAACAAAAAAAATTGTTTAAATGGATCTTAATTTAAGATATATTAAAGTTGAATCTAGTGGCATAAAAAACATAATATTGAGTTGAATAGCTAAAGTTATGGTTAGTACTCTTTGAACCACTTCCTATTAGTTTACACTTTACACTTTTTGACAACAACTACCTAATAATTTTATTTAAAACTACTAACTATTACCAAGTTTTTCTTTGAGTGGCACCCCAAATGAATTCCATGAGTGTACCCCAAATGAGGAATTAAACCCTAATTCCAATTTTTGAAATCCTAATTTGCAAAATTTGACCCTAATTTCAAATGTCATTGCCGTATAGATGAACAATATCCCCGAATCATAACCCCATGCATGATTATACCCGATTTTCCAACTTTCAAAACCCTAATTTGCAAAAATTTTGAAAAATATAAAAGTAACCCAACATTTTATGAATTTTTGAAGAGATACACAGTTACTTCCTGCTAAATGCACAATTCAAACATTCTTGATCTTCGATTTTAACGCATGTATTAGGGAGATGAAGGATTCGAGAGCATAATCGGCAAAAAGTGCCTAAGGAAGACGGTATTCGAGGCCTATAGATGGAATTTATTAATGGTTTCCATCAATTGGTGGTGTCACTCAAAGAAAAAACTTGATAATCGTCGGTTATTTTCATTAAAAAAAATAAAAATAAACTTATTAGGTTGTTTTCAAAAAGTGAAAATTAAGAGGTAGTGTTTCACAAATTTTCCTTTATATAATACAACTTTTCTTGCATTTTATTACGAACCAGACCTTTTTTTTTCTATCTTAGTTCTAATAGTCTTATTTTTATTATTTTTTAATTATATATATTGTGCGTAGGTGGACGTGACATACTCTCCAAAAGTTATATACATACATACATGTAAAATGAGCGGAAGTTTGCTAAAATGAGCAAAAGTTTCTTAAAATGAGCAAAAACATGAAATGAGCAAAAAAAAAAAAAATGAGCATAAATCTGCAGAATGAACAAAAAGGCCGGTTTTCAGTTTTCAGCTTAAGTGTAGTTTCAGTGGATCCTAACTCTATATATATATAATTAAAATTTAGATTTGGGCTCGTATCTTAGTTACTACAAATGTTTGGATCTGCTCTTCCAAATAACATAATGCTAAACACTACTAATGCTTGCACTCGTAGACCCTACTATATCTCACCTCTTGGACACCATGAGCAATCGTTGTTACTATGACTTAGAGTCACAAAGCACAAAGATGTAGATGAGCATTGATTATAGAATCTTGCGTACCACCCACCATAACTTTACCAACTAAGCTAGCAGACATCCCCACTATCATCTCCTATAACAATATTATTCACATTCAAAAAAAACCATATCATTTTGAAGGCTTAATGCCACCCACTACCACGTCTAGCACTAAGAAGAAGATGGGGAGGAGAATAAAATCCAGGGTATATTCGTAATTTGGGTAAGAAGTGTTAATAAGTTCAAAGTTATTAATTAACTTTTGTAGATTAGATCAATCAATAAAAAGGAAAAAGATTTTGGGGGAAAAGAAAGGAAGGCCTCAAGTTGGTTTCATTATGATTCCTCCTTTCTTTTTGTTATTGTCTTACCCCCATCTGCCGACGTTTGTTTTTGTTGGGGGAGGGGGGAAGGTCAATTAGGTTTTTCGCATTTGATTTGCTGGTGTTTAAGCATTTAGAATATAGAAATATTATGATTTGAGCAGTAAACATGATAAAAGATCAATTTTTATGAGCTGTTCAAAGAAAGTAAACCTGGCGAGCAAATTCGAGTGCTTTCACATCAAACCTAGCACTTTGGCTCTGGAGACCCCTAGGCCTTGAAATGCCTCATGCTTTCAGAGCCAGGGTATCAGTCAAACCACAGAAATATAGCCATTATAACACTATCAATGCTTAACTCTCCTTGTCCCCCAGGACAGCAGAGTTCGAATCTCGTTATACGAAGATATTACGGCGTGTGCATTATCTTAAACTAAATGAATGACCTTGGCTCATTTGCTTATAGATGTAAAATCAACAAAAATCAAAGCATTAAGAGCTGATATAATTTGAAAAAAATAATAAATTACCTGAAATTGATCATCCTCTCCACAGCAAGAAAAGAGAATTTCCCCAAGACATTCCAAAAGCACAGCCAGCAGATTCCGTTCTTTTACAAGATGTGGCGTCAGCGTTGGTACAGTAAAAATTTGCACAGCAAACATTGGCAATAGTGGAAATCTTCTAAGAACTTCATCATCAGATGTTCTCAGAGCTTCAGCTATAGGAACTGGATAATAATCTATGAATACTTTGGCAAACTCATGCTTGAACACAGGTTCACCCAGAAGCTTCAGAAGCAGCTCATGCAACATTTTCGTGACCTCGGTACTCAAGAACCTCTCAGCTCTCACCAACAAATGCAGTAAATCAACTGTGTCAATCAACCTCTTAGAAACAAAATTCAGCAGACTTTCACTGTGACTACAAAAATCCAGAAGCATCTCCAGCACAACAGAGGAAAAATCGATAGTAGTTCTTCTCCGCTCAGTGTCATGCTTGTTGGTTGCATTACCCCTCAACATGTTATCAGCAACCAATAGTTTACCTTTCCAGAAGATGAGAAGATGATCCAATACTGGTCCAACTGAATTAGCAATCTCAGCCGGCAGAGGCTGTATTTGTTCTGCTCCTCTGTGCTTAGAACAGAATCCCTCTCGTTTCCAGGCAGTCTCATCACCACAATCACAGCAACCTCCTCCAGTATAAATGATAGAATAGTCGTGATTCTTGTGATTTCCATTCTGGAAACAAGGAACACAAATAGCACAAGTGGGGTCATGCTCACAGGTTTTACAGCGAAATGCTAGATCATTTTTCCCCCAAACAGCACCACAAACACCACGCTGACCAGCACTCAGATTAGCCAGGCTCTTTAAAGCAATACTTGGTTCCTGCTCAAACATCAGCCACTTTAGCCAAATTATACTTTCATGATAGAAATCTTTCAAGTTAGAACGGTCCAAAGCGTTCTCAGATCCAAAATTCCCTTCACTAGCCACTCCTGCAGTATCTATGTCCGTAGGTAAAATGGCTGAGACTATATCAGGCAACATCCAATTCTTGTTTCTTATAAAACGAACTAAACCAGGTTGAAGCTCTTCTGAGTACTCCTCAGGTACTCCAATTGATGCTAGTCTCTGCCAAAGAAGACAATCTTCACAATCTCACAAGATATGATGTCAAGATAAATGTACATACTTACTAGATAAAAGGTCGTGTGTGTGTGTGTCATTGCATGCATGTAAGCTCTACAGCAATAATTTGATGTCAATACCCATTGGCAAAGCTATGAAGGGGCCAAGGTGTCGTCAACCCCCCCCCCCCCCATTTCCCCAACTCCTTCAAAGTTTGGTATTTACAATTATATATTACAAAACAATATTTTTTAACCAGTGTCTAAAAATTACTAATTATTTCTCCCCCTCCCCCCCCATGAAAATTATCTAGCTTCATCTCTTGACAATATTCAACATTGAAGGCATCACAACTGCACATTTTTCGATTACATTTAGTGGGATAAACCAAATGTCTCACTGAACTATTACCTTACCCTTATTGAGCATGAAGTAGTAAATAAGCAATATTTTCCGAGTTATGGGAAACAGCTATCAGCTTTAGTAAGCACACGAGGCACAAACACCAATGGATTTCTGTAGAGTGCTGTGGCTACAGAGGGATGACAGAAATACTCAAACCACAGGTTTCACATTGACACTCGTTATGGAGTTGTCTCCTTAGCTTCTTGGTGATTCTCAATGCACCAATTATTATACCGATCATAGTGCGGTCCACACTCTCATTTGTTATATAATTATATTGATTAGTAAAAATCATTTCCATTTCTTCAATTTTTATAAAACTATGGCGTTTACAAAAAATAAGGACTTATCAAAATATCCTCTAAGCAATAAGGGTTAGAGCTCCCCTCCCTGCATAAGCAGAAACCTCGTGAGAGGAACAAATGCAATATATGATCTGCTTGCCACCACGCAAATTTGTATTGATATCACTTCTCAAAAATGATCCAGCATTTACTCTGTCATAAGCCCGTGGCTTAAAATAAGGGCTCTAAAAATTTCCACCACATGTAAGAGCCCTTCCTCCAGATACAGTAGACATGAAGTATGGCAATCCCTCATGAGTAATACTTTCTTAAGAATCAACTCACCCCAAACATGTGGAACTCTTATGTATACAATTGATAATCGAGATCAATTCTTGAGACCTACAGACATACTATAGATTAATGATTAAAAGAAAACTGAATAAATTAATCCCCAGATAATACTATTACACATTAACATCTATTGTCAGGGTAGCCTGGCAGGGATCAATACAGAAGATCTAAGGTCAGACATAAACATGAATCCACTAGCCTCCAACCTGTTTAAAATTCCCACTGCCTCCATGCCCCTCAAATCAGCCCAATGCGAGCTTCTCTGTTTGTGTCCAACTCGGTTCTTTAATAATTTTGCATTTTTAGGTTCTAATTAAAATGCGAAGAGTCTGTGCAAGAAGCATGCATTCCACACCTAAGCCAATCTATATACTGCATGAAGTGCCATGCATGAATAATCTATCTGCAGTTTCTCAGTAGCACTTAGCCAACCTCTTGGAACCTTTGACTTCCATATGAAATTTGCAAAATTGCATCTGGAGAAGTCCAAGTCCACCAGATTGACCACAGTCTTTGATCTGAACTATCAACAACAGAGCCATATCTCTAGGCCTCCCATACAACTATACCCCTCTATCTCTAGACCTAGCACATCAAAATCACCTAACTTACATCCTAACCCGACAACTAGTCATGACCATAAGTACAGCAAAAAACCACCTTATATGCAAACAACCCCCTCCCCCCAATTCCGCACAAGGCAACAACAATAAGCTCAAGACATTCCATAGGACTCCTTGTTCCAATCTTCTAATAACAAGCAAATGATATGTAATCAATCCCACCATTGCCACTGATTCAATTGACTTCTAGAATCTCCATACCTACTTAGTTCTTACTCCCTCCGTCCCATAATATAGTTTGAGAAAAATATAAAAAGATAATATTATTAAATTACACCTTGAGGCGATTCTAACAAGGTCCCACATGAATATGTTTTCTTATATATACAATGAGAATATTTGGTCAAAGATTTTAATGTTTGACCTCAAAAGAGCGAAACAAGCACCATATTATGGGATGGAGGGAGTAGTACCTAATCATCAAAAGCCATTACAATACTAAGACCCAATGCAATATGGGCATCCATTGGTTGGATGGAATGGTCTTAGTTAGTTAGATGCTTTATGGACCTCATGAACTTATCCTCATTGAGAAAATATCTATGTTACCAAGACTCGGCAAGAAGTGTTGGATATGGGTACAGATCCGAGTGTCTGGTACGGCACTTCCAAAAAATCAGGACACGGAGACTCTGTCCGATATTTGGACACAGGTAGGGGTATGCAAAATTAATATTTTATAATATAAAATTTAATAATTAATCGCTAATTTATATTTTATGATTGTCTATTTATAGCATATTTATAAAATTAAGGTATTTGTCGATAGGCAAAAAAAATAAAGAAGGAAAGCATAACAGAGGAGGGAAAGGAGAGAAGGAAAAAGAAAAAGAAAAAGAAAAAAGAAAAGAAAGAGAAACAAAGTCACGTGGACAAAGGATGAGAAGGAAAAGAAAGAAAGAAAAGAAAAAGAAAAAGAAACATAGTCACGTGGACTTGCTTCCCCATCTACTGTATAAAGGACAACAAAAAAAAAGAAAAAGAAAAGATGCGAAGGTGAAAACCGAAGAGATAGAAGATCGAAGAGAAGGAAGAGAACGGAAGAAACATGAAACTTACCGGCGAGTTCGATGCTCCGACGGCGAGTCAGATGAGTTACCCACTTCTCCTCTTCACGTTCGAACTTAGGGTTTTGAGTATCTAGGGTTTAGGCCGCCGTGTCCGAGTGGAGGTTGCCGGATCTGACACGTATTTCGTACCGGTGTTAGTGTCATGTTGTACCGACGCCGGTATTTGGCAAATTTTGCCGAGTCCGTGTAACAGAGGAAAATATGTTGTCTTCTTTATTCTTCCTTTAATTAAAAAAAATCCATGAGATTTATCCCAACTATAACCGAACTTCTCAATAATTTCAATTTAGGGTTATTCCATTTTGTGCTCGAACTATTGGGAACTCCTTTTCATAATGATCTTGTGACTTGAAAATTTTATTTAGAGGTCAAATGATGATGCGTCAAGCTCTAGATGGCACGGAGAGAGAGGACAAGAGAGAAGGGGAAAAAGATTTAAGAAACAAAGGAAAATTAACCATTTAAACAAATCATGAGTCACTTGAGACCATTTTGGTAAGGTGTGGCCCCTAGTTGGGATTATTATAGGAAAACCACCCACAATTAATATTTTTCTTGTGAACCATGCATTAATTTAAGGAGCATATAGCCATATACTAACGTAACTAGTAGAAAAGTTGATTATCCTATCACTTCTAGTTTTCCTAGACTAGAGCTACCACAACGACACTTCCCCATTATCTCGGAAACCTAAGAAAGTAATTCTCACCACACAACAAGCAACAAAGCAACGAATGCCCAAGTTGGCAATACCAATACGGCAGTACCTAAGCAAAAATCTCCTTACTTGACCATTATTATACAATCATATACAAAAAGGTCCTAACAAAGGATGTCTTGACAGCTTGAACTAGTGGTTAAGATTGAAGTGTTGTGAATGATAGATCAGAGGTTCGAATCCCCCTCCCCTTCTTTGTACTTTGTATTGCCTTTGTGGCTCATATGGATCAATAAATAAATAAATAAATAAATATATGTATGTATATGTATGTATATGTATGTATATGTATGTGTGCATATATATATATATATATATATATATATATACATATATATATATATATATGTGTATATATATATGTGTGTATATATATATATAGGGTTGGGATCCAGTGAGAATACCCCCTCATGTGAGAACACATACTTATATGAGAACACTTTAAAATTTAGAACACAAACATATTTTTTTAGAACATGAGAGTATAATCAATACATATACATATATACATGTTCTGAAATATCAAACTTATGTTCTAAATTTATTCAAACATGTTCTGAATTATTTCAATGATATTCTGAAATATTGCAAGTATGTTCTAAATTTATTCAAACATGTTATTTGTTATTTCAAACATGTTCTAAATTATTTTAATTGTGTTCAAAAACTTTTCAAACATGTTCTGAATTACTTCAAACATGTTTCAATTAATTTTAATTATGTTCTGAAATATTTCGAGTGAGAACATATATCATATGTGAGAATAAAGGTAGTTCAGAACATGATGTACATTATTTTGAACATGATGTACATCGTTTTAGAACATGATGTACAACGTTTTAGAACATGATCTACGTCGTCTTAGAACCTGATGTATCCGTTTTAGAACATGTTGCTCAGTATTTTAGAACATGATATACATTAATTTAGAACATGTTGCTCAGTATTTTAGAAAATGATATACATTAATTTAGAACATGATATACGTTTTGCATGCGTTGATCATGTATGGTGATAACGTGACTATAATCGAAACGATATAATGTGGAATACCAAAATTTCAATCAATACCACTATAATATTTTTTTTGTTTTTCTGGTTGATGAAGTAGGAAGGTTTCCTACTTTCGTTCATTCATTTAAGTTGGTAAAAAGGATAAATCATATAGTAAGAAAACAAAATTCAAACAACAATTTGCCCTTAAGATGAATGACACCATTGAAATCGAACAAAATCGAACAAAAATCTCCATTGAAATCAAAAAAAAAAAAAATCGAACAAAAATCTATAAGTCAAGATATCATATTAAAAATTTCGAATAAAACCTCTTGAGTTATGGAAAGAATAGTGTGGAATCCGCAAAAAATCGAACTAAAACTTTGAAAAATTACTCCATAAATGACGCCATAGAGGAGAGAGAAAGCTGTGCAAAACCTAGAGAGAGAAAAAAATGACGCCATAGACGTGAAAGTTTGTGGGGGAAGAAGGGGAGTAAGGGTAAACCTAATTACAAAAATGCCATTACTCATAAGTGTATTTAGAATAGTTAGATTAGATTACATCTAAATGTCTAGATGTGTTCTCACATAAAAAAAAGTGTTCTTCTTAGGTGTTCTCACAACAGCCCTCCTCTCTCTCTCTCTATATATATATATAAAGCTAAAATTTAACTCATAAACACCCAAAATCTCATTCCAGTTTGTTGTTCATCCTACCCGATCCCCTTCAAATTCTCTACATATAATCTTAACTAAAATTCAATTCATAAACACCCAAAAATCAGATAAACCCTAGAATCCAAACCCAGCTTTAAAACTTCAAATTACACCATACCCACCAAAAGAAATTCAAAAATTGATGAAAATGGGGCAAAATATCAAGAATTTGATAGATGCTAGAAAGAACATTGAATCAAAGGTGCATAAGAAGAAAACATAGAAAAAGAAAAAAGATGATGCATGACCTGTATGATACGATGGCTAGGAGCAGGCCCGTCCCTGAGCCAGGGCAGGAGGGGCGGCCGCCCTGGGCCCGGGGATGACAGGTCATTCATTCCTGATTTCCAGCCACAACACTTGAAAAAATGATCTGATGAAATTAAACAAGAACAAGTGAACACAAATATGAGCATCTACAAATTGTAACATAAATTTTCTTATCATTTAGTTCCATGAAACAAAGATGAATTAAGAAGTTATACAAAAAATTCGAATCACAAGTTATAGCATGTAAATTATCACTAAAAACATGAAATAACATATATGAGATAAAGAACAAATAAGTTGAATTCATGAAACAAACAATAACAGCCGCATAAAACCAATCGCATGAATAATCAGATGAAGTAGATCTTAAAAATCGCAATTCCACACCAAAATCCGCAACAAAACAGGTAGATTCATCTAAGGAACAAAACAAGAACCTGGAACGAGCTTCTGCGAGCTTTGGAATTTGTGTATGAGTGACGAATTTGCGTATGACTTATGAGAGGTTCTAGCCTTCTAGGGGTTCTAAGGGAATTGAATTTGCGTATGAGTTGGGCACCGGCACCGTCGCCGTGAGCGTCTTTTGGAGTGTTACTCGCCTATAGGCTAACCTATGTAGTTTAAGATTATTATTTTTTTATGCAAAACACCGAATATGTAACACTCCAAAAGATTTAAAAAGAAAAAACTTGAATTGACGAGTTTATAATAATTTAATGGAAAATTCTATATGATGACTCTTAGCTTTTTTAAATTCTATTTGGTAGACAATTGTTATCTTTCCTCTAATTGGTAACTCTCTACTCTATTTTTTTTATTTTCTTTAACCTTATTGCATATTGAAATTATTTTTTAATTAAAAAATTGATTTTTCAAATACAAAAAACTGATTTTGAAATTAAATAAAAACCCAAACCCTCCCCACCATAACCACCCATCCCACCATCCTTCCCCTTTTCATTTTCGGCCACATCTCCCCTTCCCGTTCCCGATTTCATCCCCCCAAATCCCCGTTGTCGATTTCGGCCACCACGTCAGCAACAATAACACGGCGACGAGAACCACCAACAGTAGCACCGTGACGGAGGAGAGAGAGAGCACACGATAACCACCACCACCAGCGCAGAAGAAAGACGGGAACAGGGGAAGGGAATTCGGGGCAGCAACACGCCAACACCACACAACTCCAACCACTAACAGAGGATAGAGAACATAGAGCTCTGGTGAGAGAGAAAGCATGGGGAGGAGAGAGAAAACGGTAGGGAAGGAGAGTTGGTTTCTGGGAGGGGGTTGTTTTTGGTAGGGGGGGCTTGGAAATGGAGAAGGGAAGGGGAGGGGGTGCCGGAAACGGTGACGGGAAGAGGGGCAGGGTGTGGGGGGGTTTGGCGAAGGGTGTCGGGGGGGAGGGGTGAGTCAGGGTTAGGCTAGGGGAGGAGAGGGGGTGGTAGGATGGGTGGTTATGGTGTTGGAGAGGGTTTGAGTTTTTTTTCATTTTCAAATCAGTTTTTTGTAATTAAAAAATCAGTTTTTATTTAAAAAATAATTTTAAAATGTAATAAGGTCAAAGAAAATACAAAAAAGAAAGGAGAAGGTTACCAAATAGAGGAAAGATAAAAGTTGTCTACCAAATAGAATTTAAAAAAGTTGAGTGTCACCATATAGAATTTCCCTAATTTATTATATACCGAAAATTTATTATGACTCTAAATATTATCATATAATCTCTATTAGATAAGTCAGGGGGAGTTATGGTGTCCCCTTTGAAAAGACTTTTTAATCTTTCATTCAATAAAAAAATATTACCTATTAAGATTTCGACATTTTCCTCAATAATAGCCCCTCCTAATTTATAATATGTATATCAAAGGAAGTTCAAAGTAGCTAAAATAAACTTTTATAAAAATATGTGTAGTGAAAGAAAAAGTTTGTGATTGAAGAACAAATTAATACTATAGGTAAAGCAATTTTCAAATCAATTACAAAACCAAAGACATAAAATTTAAAATTTACCTAAATTTTGAAATGCAATAACACTACCAACATCCATTAATAAGTAATAAAAATACCAAGAAAACAACTTCTTCATCAAGTAATTTTTATATTTTGTATTTACACCACATAATATTTAATTAGAACTGATGATGATTGTAAATTACATCCTTCAAAATAACATTTAGATGAAATTTAATAATAAGTGTCAAAAATAATTCACGCACGCATCGCGTGCAAAAAAGGCTAGTAGGATTATTATGTTCTCTCCATCTTATTTTCAGTTCAGTTACAATTAGTTGGACTCAGGCATCATTTAGTAGGGTGTAAAATATTTTCCAAGAAAATTAGTTTTCCTTTTCCTCTCATTTTTCGTTGTTTGGTTGCTGAGGGGTGTGAAACAAATTTTCTATCAAAGTAACTATAGGTGAAAATTATTTTCCTTTAAAAAAGAAGGAAAAACAAAATTTTCTCTTCTCTCCTTAGCAACCTTTATTACTCTCCTCTTATCCATCCTCTCTATGGATGGCAATGGGGAGGGTCTAGGTCGGATCCGCCTGTACCACCCGTTTATTTTTCGCAGACCTAGACCCGCCCCAGATCCGTGGGTCTAGATTTTTCAAACCCAGACCCAGATTCGCTGGGTCTAGCGGGTCCTATCTGGGTCCTTCTTAGTTTTAAGTTTTCATCATATTTTTTAATATAAGCAATTAAAAAATTTCGTCCTGATATATATATGTTCTTGTATCCATGGTTAAAGCATTCTCTAAATAAAATTTTAAGAATTACTCCCTCCGTCCTCTATTAGTTTACCCGTATTCCTTTTAAGGGTGTCCCTTATTAGTTTACCCCTTTCTTTTTTTTTGCTGTTTTTGGAAATGGGACCACAAACTTTTCATCGCAGATACATTCAACTTTAATATAAAATAATAGTTTCTCTTTCTTTCTATGACCCACAACATTATTTCTCCTAAAACTCTGTGCAAAATAAAGGGATAAACTAATAGAGGACAGAGGGAGTAACTCATAAAATATTAGAATGTTACAACTTACAAAGTTACAAGTCTTAGATGGAGTTAAAACACTAACGAGTTAACAAAATCACAACTCATAAAACCTTAGAGTTCAGGTATAAAAAAAATTCTAATATGTAAATAGGTCCGCGGGGCGGGTCTGGGTCTAGCATATGTGGACCCGGACCTAAACCCAGACCCGACCCATGCTCTTCGGGACCCAGACCCGACCCGACCCATTGGGTCTAAAATTTCTGGACCCAGACCCTTATAAATGGGTCGGGTCCTAGCGGGTCTAGGTCGAGTCCAGGACCCATTGTCATCTCTAATCCTCTCCCTTCCCCTTCTATTTTTCTCTTTTCCATAACTGTTTATAGATTGAACCTAACAAAAGAAAATTAGCTTCACAATTGGATTTTCCATGTAAAATGTTCTACGTTGAAAATGTTTTACATTCAACCAAACGTAGCCTCGATTCCAATCAGTTTTGTTCAGTTCCTAATTTATTTCTCTGATAATAAAATAATAATAATATTATTATTTATTATTATTATTATTATTATTATTATTATTATAACAATTACGATTATTTTATCATTAATATCATCATCATCATCATCATTATCATCATCATCATCATCATCATCATCATCATCATCATCATCATCATCATCATTACTATTACTATTACTATTACTATTATTATTACTATTACTATTACTATTACTATTACTATTACTATTACTATTACTATTACTATTACTATTACTATTACTATTACTATTACTATTACTATTACTATTACTATTACGTAGTTATGAACTAGTAACTATATTGTTATTCCACAATAGGTTCTTTGATGGAGACTTGTGCAATGATATCATGGTCAAATGATCCCGAGACTATTCATAGTGTTTGGAGTAATTGATGTACCATGAGGTCACCCTAATTTAGGGGTACCTGATTGGTTAAGCAATAAAAGCATGACACGTGGAAAGCAATGATTGGGAAGTACACATCATCCAATCATATGCCAATGCTATTTTGAGATCCTAGGCTTGAGTGTGTACCAAGCAAAGGAGATGGGCTGGTACTTTTCCTGAATAGGGATTTGTACTTCATCTACTATTCTTTTGGCCTGGTACTTTTTATTTGCAAACAGGAGACACATGGAAGCTCCAGATGAGTTCACGTGTCCGGTGGAGAACCATTGATTTCCATGTTACAACATTTGCCCCTAAAAGAGGTTTCTTACTGTTTGGTGCCAAGACGGTTAAAAATCTCTTTTATCTTAACAGAACCACCCTATTTTTCAAAAAAATGTTAAAGGGTACTATTTTGCCGGTCTTAATTAACCGGTCAATTATCAATGATCCTTGTATACAACGGCTATATTTTACCGGAAGAGCAGGTTGTTTTTACCCCTCTATAAATATGGACTTTTGTCCTTTCTTAGACCATTTCACACCTTGAGAGAATTTTCTTAGAGAGAGAGAGACTCTGCCTTTTTTCCGATTTTCTAGTGAGAGAGTCCGTTCGTCCAGAATCCTTTAACTTCCCCTTTCTTCTTCTTTGCTCTCAAGTATTTATTTTTTCTTTTTTGAAATTCAAAAAATGAATTCCTCTTCTTCGTCGAATAACCTAGGCCACCTCATAGTTGGTCTTGACACTAGAACATATAGCCTTCCTTCTTTGGTACATTCTAGAGTTGGACCTATTCTGGCCGGTCATGCATTTTATTTTTATGGATATGGACGACAAAAATCAGACGACCCAGTCTTTACCTGTGAAAGGTAATCTGGCGCGCGTCAAGAAAAACTGTCTGTCTTAGACGCGGAGTAACCCTCCCAGCCTCTAGTTCTAAGATGGATACGTCAACTGGTAGAATTTCCGATGACGGGGAGCACGAAATCCAAAGTGTCAGGTCGGCACCTGAGCATTCTTCTCCTGGTTTATGAGGCTAGTCCATCTGGAAGAGACATGGAGGTGGAAGAGGTCAATGATGTAGAAAGCGAATATGGACCCTCCAACAATTTAGACGATCCATCCGCAACTTCTTCTGAAATTAGAAGACGCCTAGGTCCTCTTTCTGACCCTAGATTCATTTTAGCCAACAATGGCTGGCTAGGACGTGAGGTACTGATCCTAGGCACTTTTCCTCGGCCATTCCCATGCCGGGCTATTCTTTCGTCTTGCCAGGTAAAGACGATACCATTCTTAGTGCTCCTTCTGGCCACTTTGTCGTCTATTGGCTGCCTTTAGACGCGGGACTAGGATTTCCCCTTCACCCTTTCATTGGTCGGCTGCTACATTATTGTAGCATCGACCATAATCAATTAGCCCCTAACTCTTGGCAAAATAATTTAACTTTCCTGGTCATTTGTGAGTTAAAGGGCGCCCCTCCTTCTTTGCCGGCCTTTACCTAGATACATTATGTATCTAAGGTTCCTAAAACAGTAGAAGGAGCCTGGTTTAGTGTCTGTAACCATCATGGCTTCCTTACACCTTGGGATAAGTCATCCAAGATGCCGCCTAGAAAGCTGAGTTTTTTAGAGCTGGAGAGCAGTTCTGACGAAGGGATCGTCCAACTAGATACCTTTTAAGGAAATGTTTATAGTGATAACTTCCTGGTCGCCGCTGGCTTGCGGTCGGCCGAAGATAGAGGTATAATTTTTAATTCTTAAGTAAAACTCTTCATCTGAGGACTTAGCCCTACTAATGATATGCTTTCTCTTACAGCTCCTGCCAAAGTGCTTTTGTAATACCCCGTATTTTTAGGCATTTATTGAGATTATTTTAAACAAAAAATTATCTTCAAAACTCATTTCAAACTATTTTAAAATCACATTGGAGGGAACATTTGGAGGAAATATAGTTTGAATTTTAAAGGTTATTTTAGTAATTTTTAACATATTGCTCTTGTCATTATCTTATTTATTTAATTAGTTATTTAAACAAATATTTGATAAATAATTTTATAAAATCCAAAATTCATTTTTGGGTAATAAAATTAGATTATACATTTTAGTATGTAATTTTCGGATTTTTTTAAGTGTTGTTTTGAAAAAATCGATTCTTTTAAATAAAACCGAAAACTTTAAATATTTAAAATATTTTGTTTAAATCTTATAAAATCAGATTTTTATGAGATTTATATTGAGTTAGAAAGTATGGATTTTAATTGATTTGGAAGATTTAACAATCTCTTTAAAATCAAACAAAATTGATTTTAGGAAAAAATTTTTAAAGGGAAGAGTTTTTATAAAAAAAAAATAAAAAAAAAAAAAAAATTTTTTGCTGCATTCTACAGCTGCTGCACGGCAGCTTTAGATGTTGCAAAATTTTTAAATTCTTTTGCCCTAATTTTAATAATTTAGGAAAGTTTTACCTCTTTTCTACCCTAGTTTACACTATAAATACCCCTCTAATCCTTCACTTTCTCTTCACCAAAAATATTGAGAGTTCCTTATAAAGTTTTCCCTAAAGTGAGTGGTCTCTTTGAGTAGTTTTAGTTTTTCACCGAGGAGTTTTAGCGGGAGGTTTTGTAAGTACTCTATTTTTTAAAAGTTGTTTTAATTCCTAGTTTTTGATCTTTTTGAGTTTTATAAACATGTTTTAATTGTTTGAGCATGAATCATGTCTATAATTAGTTAGTTGCATAATTTTCTTTTAGAGTTCATATATTGTTCATCGTTTTGATTAGAACTAGTTTATAATTAATAGGAGGATTTCGTTCGTGAACATTCCCTTACTAGTTGATTTTCTTTTTCGTGAATTATCAAGGTACGTTTACGTGGCTTGATCTTTAATTATTATGTATACATTAGTTATGTGTGTTTTAGTATAAATTATATGAATTGGTATATGCAATTGGTTTAATCAAACTTTCTTATATTTAGGCTAGATAAAATTAAAGCTTGTATTTTCTCTTCTTTGTGACTCGTAGATATGCTAAACAACCAAATATTTTTTGTTTTTTTAGAAAAGTAAATAAAAAAAAATTAGTTTGCATGTATAATCCATTTTTTTTTATGAAGGAATCCACTTTTGCAAATCAGTGGCTTTGAGTAACTCAAAAATATTAGCATGAGTTTTAGTTTTAAAAGTTTAAATTATCTTTTTTTAATTCCCTATAATTAAGTTTGTTTATCATAATTCTTTATTTGAATTAAAGGAAAGGTTTACCCCTACTTATTCTTATTACAATTACCCTTGGCTTTGTTCAAGAAGGGTTCTTCCAAGTCCACTAGTTGGCATTAAGGTTACTCCAATGTCTTTGTATTCATAAAGGATACTAGCTTGGGGGTGTGCACACTTAGGATCCGCGGATCAAGGAAAGGGTTTAAGTTAAGTTCTTATATTATTATTTTCCACTTTTAATGGAATTATTAAAGGAGATATATTCTTTGGTGTAACGTGAATTTAATAATGGATTGATCTTATCTTTTGTTATCACTAGAATTGTGAAATAAAGCATGTTTATGAAAGTATGTGAATTATATATTTACAAGTTTACAAGTCTTGCACGTAATTGTACTCAGTATTTCAACTGACTCGTATTTCCTATTTGTTTTGGCTTTGCCCTACTTTCCTTACGGGAGTAGTTTGCAGGTCTATTGATGATTCATGATGCATGGGAGGAACCTTTTGGGTCATTAGAATTAGATCACTATTTTAGTAGTCTTTAGACTTTTCATATTAGTATTGTGGTTTTTGGATAATAATATTATTTTTATAAATAAAGTTAGAAGTTTGCTGCATATTTGTGTATCAAGTTATAGTATTGCCAAAATATATTTATATTTGGTGGTAATACCCTTAAGTTTCTCCAAGTATTTTACGAAAGTATAAGTTTTTAACTTGGAGAAATTTGGGGGTGTTACAGCTTTGAAGAAGTCTTGGAAGGGAGACATCAGTATGTCTAAGTTTACTAACTCTCTCTGGAAGGAGTTCAACAAAACCGGCTCTAAAAAAAGGACGGATACTTTGGTTAGTTTTTTTTTTAACGGCCAGAACAGGCTGATTTTCCTCGGCCTGGACCCTTCGTCCAGAGTATATGACCTGTACTTGGGAGGAGTACCTTCAAAAGAGATATGTGGCCACCGTGGTCGTCCTTACCTCTGAGGCCATGTTCAGTTTTAGGACGAGACTCTTTCCCAAAGGGAAGGCGACCAGTGATCTTTTGGCCGACTTCCTTCTTCGGGTGGCCTTCGTCTGGAGATTGAGGCCCTTGTCTAGTTTTAGGACGAGGCTCCTTCCTAAAGGGAAAGGGACCAATGGTATTTTGACCTGCTTTCTTCTTCAGGTGGCCTTCGTCTAGGATTGAGACTTTGGTCTAGTTTTAGGACGAGGCTCCTTCCCAAAGGGAAAGCGGCCAACGGTCTTTTGGTCAGCTTCCTTCTTCAGGTGGCCTTCGTCTGGGGACTGAGACCTTTGTCTATTTTTAGGATGAGGATCTCCTCTTTTAAGGAGGACAGTCAGTCCTTTTGACCTCTACTTGCTGACTACTTCATGCCGACTTCCTTCTTTAGGTGGCCTTCGTCTGGAAAGCAAGTTAAAGCTAACTATGCATTTTTTTGTTTTCCTTGTTTCTTTCTTAGACGATCGATTTTCTAACTTGTGTTCTTTTCTTCTTTTTTCAGAAAAACGCCCCAACGTCTAAGGCGTTGGCAGAGAAGGCGACCATCAAAAAGAGGCCAGCCACAACGGGGGAAGCTCTTCCTCCCAAAAAATCTAAGGGCTTCACGGCTAAGAAGAAAGGCGAGTGCCCATCCCTTCCGAAGGTTGAGAAACCTCCAAAGACGAAAGAGACAACAACCATCGTTCCCTTTGTCGGGGACGGGGCCCAGACCCCCTCTACATAAATAACCATCAAACAGCCGGATGCGACTAAGAAGGAGGGCTCGGCCTTTAATGGCCTGATAAGAGGTTTTTAGTGTGTCGTTAGGGCACTAAGAACCGCTTTCCAAACAATATTTATAGTCCTAACAAGGAATTACTAAGGGAATAGTAAGGGCAAGTCAAGGGTCGATCCACAGGGAAATAGGGATTGGTTAAAGTCTATCAAGTCTAGACTACCTAATTGAAGGGTATTTGGGGGTTTGAAAGAGTTTTGGTATCTATTAAGTCTAACTAATAGCACGAACAAGCAAATAACACGAGTTTAAATATCAGATAAAAGACACTAGAGTTAAGGCTACTAGTATGAATAAGAATAGCCAATGAATGCTAACGCGATTGTGATGTACGGAGATGATTATGCAAGGTTTAGTTTCCCTCTAAATTACTTGAGTCCTCTCTCGAATGGTCCTCAAGAATAATCACTTAATCAATCAACTAAATCCTCTCTCGAATGATCTTTAGTCAATTGATTAAGAGATTCAATAAGTTCGGAAAACACCTAAAAAAGGATCCCCATAATTTCTACCCAATATCTTAGCCTAGAAATTAAGTTGATTCTTGGGGATGATAAAAGAGTTCAAAATTTGATAGGAACATTTGAAATCAGAATACCAAAGTATAAATGTGATCAATATCTATCCTAAGGTTTCAAAACACCAAGATCAATGCATAAACTTCTCTAAACATCACAATCACATCAACATCATATTTAAAACCCTAATTCATACTTTCACCCTAACCCTAGATTATGAAACTACTCACTAATCATGGAGTTAAAGCAATTAAACAATGAATCTATGACTAATCTAAGGCTAAACATGATTAAGTAATGATTAAACTAATGGAAATTGCAATTATGAAACTAAGAGAATGAAGATCTAAATAATCTAAGAACAAAAACGAACACCAAAAGAATGAATTAAAAACTGAAACTTTGAATTAAGATGAATGAAAAGTACCTTCAATATCAATGGAATCACAAACTATGATCACTAATCTCAATTACCAATGAAAACTCAAGTGTTTTCTCTCTAATACAAAACCCTAGAATGTTGTGTAAAAAAACCTAGAATAAAACGTAAGTCTCTAAAACTAAAAGAAAAAAGGTTTTAAATGAAACGGAGAGTTTTTCCGGAATCGCATGGTGCGGGCGCACCATAAGGGTGTGCGGGCGCACCATACGTCAGGTGCGGGCGCACCTGACCCTTCTGCCTCAAGGTGGAAATCCTCCGTAGATGGTGCGGGCGCACCATGGGTTGGTGCGGGAGCACCAGACACAGGTGCGGGCGCACCTTGTGCTTGGTGCGGGCGCACCAATGTCGTCTGTTTTGTGCTCCAAAATTGGTCGATGGTGCGGGCGCACCAGTAGCGTGTGCGGGAGCATCATCGTGTGCGGGGCATACCAAGCGCACCTCAAGCGCACCTCAGGCTACCTCTCAGCCTCTAGCTCGTTCCCTTGTGCCATGTCGCGCATTTCTCGGCCCCGAAAAGGGTCATACTTGCAATAGAAACACGAGCAAACATGGTGAAAGCATATGTGCTAGAAATTCGATCAAAATAGATCGAAAATCTAGCAAAATGTCACTATGATCAAGTATGATCAAGTGAATGAAATAAAAGGGAAAAGTGAGGAGAAAGAGGGAAGAAAAGGGGAAAAAGGGAACCAAAACAAGCCAAAAGGAAGCCATAAAGTGCGTTAAGAACGCACTTATCAAACTCTCCCAAGCTTAGCGTTTTGCTTGTCCTCAAGTAAACCAAGAGTGAGAATGAAGGAAAGAAGAAGAAAAGGAGAAGAAAAAGAAGAGGGAAACCTGCACCAAACTAACCTATATGCTCTAAATGCAAGGTTACAAGCATGACATGCAAGCTAAATGAGTTCATAGCAAGATTTAGGAGACCAACCAAACACAAGAGGGAAGATGATTATGAAGCACAAGAGTGACTTTAAGGTCTCAATCCACCGATCAACCGAGTCTTTTTGAAAGAAAGCCTTCCAAGAATGATTTCTCTCTCTTCTCCACTTCCAAGACCCAAGTTTGACTCCTCCCTAGGGATGCTCAACCATAATTGCTCGCCTCTACCACGTTTTGATGACCCTCATCATGACTTGCACAAAATCTCGCCCGCCACTACTAAATAGATCAAGTCTAATCTAGAAGTCAAAAGGGAGTTTGTTAAGGTTGTAACGGGGCTAGGTTAGGGGTGTGGATTATATTCTAGGAATGTGGTGCAAAAAGGGTAAGTGGAGTACAAACTAGGGGTGAATACTCCCCCAAGCTAGTCCTAACACCATTCTCGATTAAAGAAATCTCACACATAGCCTTGAATTTCACTTGTTTCTTTTTCACTTTGTGAACTTTTTCATTTTTCTCATCTATTTGATCTTTCTTTCTTTTCATTTTCAATAATAAACCAAATCAAACAATAAGAACTTTCTTTCTTTTATTTCTTTTGTCTATCTTTTTCACAAATTTTTTTTCTCAACTTTTGCGATCATACAAGCACATTAACTCACTTTCAACCAAGACTTAATATCAAAACAACTTAACTCAACACAAACTACACATGCACTCCACTTTGGGAAAGTTTGGCCATGACTCATTATGTGGGTTAAGCAAAAATAGGATAGAAAGGCTCAGATGGGTTGAGAAGTGAATATTATGCAGGTATTCAAGATTTTGGTTTTGTATCTCCTATTACTAGCAAAAGAAACGCCCTAAATCATTCTCCTAGAGGCTCGGTCTTATGTAATCTTGGGGAGCTAAAATGCAAGTCACAAGTTATGCGATCAATGGTGAGGGTTGTGAGTGAGTCTTACGAGGTTCTTGGCCCTCCTTCAGGATTTGTCGCACAAGGGGCAAGGCAATCCATTCATCCAACTCGCCTAATTTCAAAGAGACTACCAAAAGTTATCATTTTCAAGAGACGCTTAAAGTCACAACAGGGCTTCCAAAATCATCAAGTCTAATATAAGGAAGGTCTTCCAATCAAGTCATGAACACTTTTAGCCACCAATCATGCATGCAACCAAGCTAACCTAAATGCAGAAAAAAGAAGGAAAAGAATAAAAGAGGAAAATGTTTTTGTTGTTTTTTTTTTTGTATATGCAAAGCAAAACAAAATTACCAAAGCAAAGCTGTACAGGTGAAGAGAAGTCAGCAGGGGTGGGGGAAGTCAAAATCAACAGACAGGATCAATCACCAACTGATACCGAAAACCAATGGGAACCCTAAATTCTAACCATCGATGACCCCAAAACTCCCAAAGATATAGACATACATGCAAGTCCCACAAGCTTAAGCAAAACTCCGCGCTCGGAGTTGCAAAAGGAGGGAGAGGGAGGGGGGTTATGAAAAGCTCCTAATAGTTCCCACCATTACCCCCTTCGGGAGGGGGTAAGGAGGGAAATACCCACCAGAGTACCCGTCAGGATAGTAAGACGGGTAGTGGGGATAAGGACGGAAAGAAGGTTCCTCAAACGGCCCTTCTTGAGGGTCGAAGGAAGGAGGATAGTGGGGATGGTTAGGGAAGGGAGGCTCATGTCCGGAGCGGACATTGGCGAGCTGAGAGCGCCAAGCCACCCTAGACACATGGTCAAGGTCGGTGCGGATACCGGCAAGAGTAGCAATAACCGCACGGTGATTGGCCTCCTGAGAGGCCTGCATCTGGGCTATGGCCGCCATGACGGAGCCCATGTCGAAGGATTGAGAGGAGGAAGCTTCGGCCACCTCACTCTCAGGAATGCGGTGGTCGGGCCTCGGACCTCTCGAAACGCGTGGAATGCGCTCCGTAGGGGTGGGCTCAGGGACAGCCCGTGGGATGTCATGGGAAGGGGAACCCGCCAACGGTTTTCACAGTTAGCGGGGAGGTCCCAGATGAAGTCGAACCCTATAAAACAGTGAGGTCGCCCCCCCCAAGCCAAATGCAGTTTTCCTTCTGGTAATTGCGCAGAAATTTCATCTGCTGCAGACTGGCACCATCCAATTTGTTGGACTGACCAACAGTAGGCACGTTAGCTTCCAAGCGAGCCAGGTCATCGTCCAACTCGAGGTAGGATGCTAGCCGGGTGACCATTCCACCACAAACGATCTCCCCAGTTACCGTAGTGCCCCCCGGAATCTCCTGCAGTCGGTGAAGGAGGAGAGCAGCAAAGTTAATGCGGGCTCTATGGTGGGCCCCGTCAGTGGCCAACCAAAGAACCAGCAGCTCGTCCTTCCTCAACTCCCCGACTTCCTGTTTAGGAAAGATGGTGTAAACCAACATCCTATGGAAGTAACGGAGAGCAAGATGGATGATCTCCGACACTTTGCACGAGTTCGTCCGAAACGGAGTCGTGCCGTTGGTGATCTTTGCCCACCATTCTTGCTCATTGTATCCCTGCCAGATGGTGCCCAAAGGGGCATCACAAGGAGCTCGAGAATCCATCCCGAATGCCTCATAAAATTCGTCAAAAGTGAGTGTTCTAACTTGATTAAACATACGAAACTGAATAGTTAGAACACCCGTGACCGTACTTATGTTCAACGTACACAAGAATTCGAGAGTGAGTTGATCATAAGTAGGTTCATGGATGTCAAGGAAGTCCGATAGCCCGACATTACCTGCCATCTCCTTTATCATCGTTTCGATGTTAAGATAATTACAGGTAGTGTAGTCATAGAACTTTGTTGGACGAAGTGTGCGCTCAGAAAGTTGCGTAAAAATTTGTTTATGAGCGGCATTGGGGAATTTCAGAGCATATAGGGGAGGGGGATTAGAGCTAGACGAGGGTCCTTGTGAAGAGGACCCAGTTTTTGCTCTCTTAGACCTAGAGGAGCCTTCTCCACTATTTCTTCCTATGGTGGTAAAAATTTTTGTTTTGCAAAAGGAGAAGGATAAGTGATGATCTGCTGCAACGACACACCACAGAACGGACTCTCCACACAAAGAAACACACAAAAAGAAAAATCAAACCACACAAAAAGGAAAATAAAAAACTAATCCTAAAATCTACCAGCTAGCCAACCACAATCAATAGCAACCAAGTTGCTAACAAGCAAGAGTGTCACCACACAAAGAGACTTTAAAGCCAAATTCTCCAAACCAATCACAATTAGTGCACAAGAATCAACAACACCTAGAAATTCATGCAATGTGGTTCACAAAAAGTCAGAATAGTATGAATTTATGACAAACCACATAAAATTGCACTTGTTCACCACATCATCAAACACAGATATGAGCAAAGTTCATGAATAATCAAGAAAGATAAGGAAAACAAGCATGCAATCTAAAAGAAAACACACTAGAACTCCAAATTACTAGATTTTTGATGAAAAATCAAGGATTAGAAGAGAGTTACCAACATGGAGATGAAAATCCCCAAATTTGAAACCCTAGAAATTCAAAACCCTTGCAAAGCCCCAATTTTGGTGCTCTTGAATGTTGTAGAGAGGAAGGTGATGAAGATTCCGGTGAAAATTGCCGTTGAAAGTCGCCGGAAAATAGTAGTGGTGGCCGGATCTAGAGGGGAGGAAGAGAGAGAAAGTGAGTGAGCTTGAGTATTTTCAAAAAAAATGAGGAGGAATAAGGAAGGAGGGCCGAAAAATCGAGGAAACAGCCCGTGTTTGGTGCGGGCGCACCTCGTCCTGGTGCGGGCGCACCAAACCAAAAAAAAACTTCAGAACACGTTTGGTGCGGGTGTACCATGAATAGGTGCGGGCGCACCAAACCGTCTGTTTTTTTCTCAAAATTGCAAAGGAACAGGTGCGGGCGCACCAAACCTTCTGTTTTTTTTGGCAAAAAGTTTTCGAAATCTGGTGCGGGCGCACCTTGTCGAGGTGCGGGCGCACCAAATGTTTTTTCGAAACCTTTCCACAGGTGCGGGCGCACCTTGAGGAGGTGCGGGAGCACCTAATCTTCTGTTTTTTGGCAAAAAAATTTCGGAATCTGGTGCGGGCGCACCAAATGTTTTTTTTTTCGAAATTTTTCCACAGGTGCGGGCGCACCTCGAGGAGGTGCGGGAGCACCTTTTCTTCTGTTTTTCTCATAAACATTCTTAAAACATGGTGCGGGCGCACCCCAAACTGGTGCGGGCGCACCGTGCTCAGTTTTCGAAATTCACCCTTCTCCAATTACTCCTTTCTCACTCCATTTTTCAGAAAAATCATATGTCTCAAAGTAGCTCACACAGCCAGCTGATCGATCATAAGTCTAACTAACAATCAAAAGAAAAATAAACTAAAATATAAGAAAGGGAAGAAGAGAAACGGGTTGCCTCCCGTGTAGCGCTTGTTTTAAGTCATTAGCTAAACTAAAAAGGAAACATCCATCATAAGAGTCGCTCAGGTGAGCGAAGAATCAAGCAACCAATGGAACCAACGACATGAGAATCATGGTAGAGCTTCAATCTTTGACCGTTCACCCAAAATGGACCGTTCTCACCCATAACTTCATAAGCTCCGTACGGAGTAGTCTTCAACACGGAGAAAGGACCCGACCACTTGGACTTTAACTTTCCGGGAAAGAGCTTTAGTCTTGAGTTGAACAACAAGACTTTGTTCCCAACCCGGAATTCTTGTTGTTGAATCCGGCGATCGTGCCATTTCTTCATTTGCTCTTTGTATAGTCTAGAATTCTCATACGCGTCAAAACGAAGTTCTTCCAGCTCTACTAGCCTTTCTTTTGTAGCTTCTCCCGCCAAGTGAAGATCCATGTTGAGCTCCTTAACTGCCCACCAAGCCTTGTGCTCCAGTTCAACCGGCAAATGACATGCTTTGCCATATACAAGGCGGTAGGGAGTGGTGCCTATTGGTGTCTTGAAAGCCGTGTGAAGAGCCCAAAGGGCATCATCAAGCTTCAAAGAGTGATGTGTCATATTTTTATATAGGTTTTAGTTGTATTTAGGTTGCATTCTAGGAACATTTAGGTTTATTTTAGTTCATAATTGCACGCTTTTACTTAATTTGCGAAATATTACTCCTCTTGTACGTTTTTGGTATTCCTTGATGAATTTCAGATATCGAGAACATAATTGGAGCATTATTGGGCAAGCTTGAGTACTTAGGATCAAACGGAAGCAAACTACATTGATAAGGATCATTTTGGATGTATTTGAGTGCAAATTGGAGCTCAATTGGAGTTGAAATTCGTTGATATAATTTGTGGAAATTGAGTCATGCTCACTCTTTTATCGATAACTTCTGACTCGATGCTGATATTGGGCTGATTCGAAAGGCATTGGAAAGTAGGCTTGAAGAGCTTTCCAACGATAGGCTGCACGGCCCAAGGCGAGTTATATTCTAGGAGATATGGGCCTTGCAAGTTGGCCTAGTTTTGCTGAAATTTCCTGGACACGCGGACTGCACGATTTCGGACTCTTAATGATTTAATTAGATCTTCCTTATCTTGTAATTAGGGGAGGGGCCACGAGTATAAGGGAAAAAGATTAATTTTTAGAGATTTAGAGAGAGAGATAATGTGAGTTTTACGGGGCTTTTTGGCTTCTTCACGTTTTCATCACGTTTTGTCCATACTTTCCTCAAGTCTTTGTTTTCGACATTCAAGTTTGCAATTTCATCAATTAATTCAAGTATTATTTTCTCTTCTCTTCTCTATTCTATTTATTATTATTGTTAATCATGCTTTCTTTTAATATTTATTTTGTTTATTCAATCATCATGTGTGAGTAGTTTTCTATTCTAGGGTTAGGTTGAACCCTAACATGAATTGATGCTTGTTTAATTCCCAATTCCCAAACTTGATTAATTTATGATTCATTTATTTTAGGGTTGGTTTTAATTATCAATTTATGACTAGAAATAATATATTTTGAATGTGATTATTTTTGCAACGAAAGTTGAATCTTAATCGAATCTAGAACCCTAATTTAAGATAAAGAAAATCATCACGAAAGTAGTTGATGGAACTTATTAGGATGTTAGGATGCTATGTCTAAAGTCCTTAATTTGCATGACTCCATGAAAATAGGCATGATTGCATTATTAGGGAAGCTATTGATTGATCGAAAGAAATCCTTAGTATTATTAGGGCGCGTCCATCCTATGAGTTATCTATTAGTTAAATAAGGGAAAAGGGATTATTTGTGGTATTAATTCGTGTTAGTGGGGACACTTAAACCTAGATGTCTTTAGTCTTTGATTCACTCTTCATAATTTCATTTGCTTTTAGTTACTTAGATTAGTTCATCATCACTTATATTGATTACTTGCTTAGTATTAATTAGAGTCAATTTAGCTACTTTGAATCAGTTAGTCTCTTGGGATTCGACCCTTACTTGCCCGACTACATTAGTTAGGAGGAATAGTTAGGTTATTTTTATTAGGTACGCGACAAGCCTTTCAAAGAGCAATCCTTCCGTGTCCTATTGACCACTCTCTCAAGGATGTTTTTGACCTCTCGATTCGAGACCTCAACTTGGCCTTGGGTTTGGGGGTGATAAGGAAGACCTACTTTGTGATTCACCCCGTATTTCTTCAATAGTGCTTCTAATTGCTTTTTGGCGAAGTGTGAACCGCCATCACTGATCAACACACGGGGTACCCCAAATCGAGGGAAGATGATCTTCTTCAAGAGCTTGGTCACTACCTTATGGTCATTGGTAGGAGAGGCAATAGCTTCAACTTATTTTGTCACGTAGTCGACCGCAACAAGAATGTACACATTCCCACAGGAAGGAACGAATGGACCCATAAAGTCGACTCCCCAGACATCAAACGGCTCAACCTCAAGAATGTTCTGTTGAGGCATCTCATGCCGCTTTGTGATGCCACCACTCCTTTGACATCTATCACAAGCCACCACAAATTCCCGGGCATCCTTTTGCAATGTCGGCCAAAACATACCACATTGGAGCACTTTAGCAACAGTTTTGCTTGCTCCACCGTGCCCTCCACATGCCAAAGTATGGCAAGACTCGAGTCATCTCATGATTAGGCACACACCGCCTAAACACTCCATCAGCACACTTCTTAAAAAGGAGCGGGTCATCCCAGTAGAACCTTGAAACCTCTTTGAAAAACCGCTTCCTTTGTTGGGAACTAAAACCATGAGGCTCAATCCCACAAGCCAAATATTCGCATAATCCGCGAACCATGGAACCTCACTATTCAGAATGGCGAATAATGCTTCTTCTCTCAAATCGTTCTCGATAGGAATCTCCTCCAGATTATCAAGAGGGAGGCGAGAAAGATGGTCAGCTACCACATTCTCCGTCCCCTTCTTCTCTTTCATCTCAAAGTCAAACTCCTGAAGAAGCAACACCCACCTAATGAGCCTAGGCTTGGCATCCTTCTTACTCATCAAATACCGGACCGCAGAATGATCCGTATACACCACCGCCTTATTACATGTCAAGTAGGACGAACTTGTCAAAAGCAAACTACGGCCAACATTTCCTTCTCCGTAGTTGCATAGTTCCGTAGCATCATCCAGAGTCCTACTTGCATAGGCTATCACATGAATCCTTCCTTGCGTTGCCCAAGAACAACTCCCACTGAAAAGTCACTAGCATCGCACATTAGTTCAAAAGGCAAGCTCCAATCCGGAGCTTGCACAATGGGGGCAGAAGTAAGGGCTTTTTTAAGAGTTTCAAAAGCCTTAGTACAAGACTCATCAAACTCAAAATCAACATCTTTTTGAAGTAGATTCGTCAATGGTTTGGCTATTTGAGAGAAATCCTTGATGAAACGCCGGTAAAAACCAGCATGTCCAAGGGAAACCGTCACCGAGAGTTCGGTGGCGGAAGCTTCTCAATAACCGAAACCTTTGCCGGATCTACTCAATACCCTTTTTCGACACTTTATGCCCAAGACAATGCCTTCCTCGACCATAAAGTGACACTTTTCCCAATTTAGGACGAGGTTCGTCTCTTGACACCTTTTTAACACACATTCAAGATTAACCAGACATGTGTCAAAAGACGAACCACACACACTAAAGTCGTCCATGAACACTTCAATGGAATCTTCAGCATGTCAGAGAAGATTGCTGTCATACACCTTTGAAAAGTGGATGGGGCATTACACAAACCAAAGGGCATCCTTCGATATGCAAATGTCCCATACGGACAAGTAAAGGTGGTTTTCTCTTGGTCATCCGGATGAATGGGGATTTGAAAGAATCCGGAATAACCATCAAGAAAACAGAAGTGTGAATGACAGCAAGCCTCTCCAACATTTGGTCAATGAAGGGAAGGGGGAAATGGTCTTTTCGGGTGGATTTGTTCAGTTTTCTGTAATCAATACAGACTCTCCACCCAGTGACAGTCCTAGTTGAGATTGTTTCTCCTTTCTCATTCTCAACTATAGTCATGCCTCCTTTTTTTGGAACCACGTGAATCGGGCTCACCCACTTGCTATCTGAGATAGCATAGATGATTCCCGCGTCACGTAGTTTCAAGATCTCCTTTTTCACAACCTCTTTGAGGTTGGGATTGAGCCTTCTCTGATGCTCGATGGAGGAGGCATTACTATCGATGAGATGGATACGATGCATAGCAAGAGAAGGGCTTATCCCCTTAAGGTCATCAATCGAATACCCAATGACATCTTTATATTTTTGCAAAATTCCAATCAGTTTGATATAGAAATGTCATCAAGACTCGAATTGACAATAACGGATAAGTCATGCATCATCAAGAAAAACATATCTAAGAGAGGAGGGAAGGGTTTGAACTCTACCTTGGGAGGAGGCTTAGAACACTCCTCTTTATCAGTGGATGATGTAGCTAGAACCTCAAACGCCTCATCTTGCGTTTCATCTTCCATGTCCAAGCTAAGGGTGTCGGTAAGTGTAGCATACAACTCGTCCCAGAATTTCCACACTCATGGGTCCTCTACCTCATCTTCCACTAGGCTTACCCGGCAAATTTCTCCATCATAGGTCTCTTCAATGTCTTAGAGAACTCAAACACCACCCGCTCATTAGCTACCTCAACCGTGATTGTGTCGTTTTTCAGTTTATCACGGCACCCAAGTCTTTAGAGCTTCTCTTCCCAGAATAAGAGGAGTCTCAGGATCTTCCTCCATATCCATCACCACAAAGTCGCATGGTACAAACACATGCCCAACTTGAATCGGTATATCCTCCAACTCACCACAGGGACTCTCACAGTGCGGTCCGCAATTGAATCGTTTTGCGCGTAGGATGAAGAGGAAATTTAGGTGTCTTTGCAATAGAAAGGGGCATCAAATTGACACTTGCTCCAGATCGGCCAGTGCACCCTTAGGCTCTAATCACCTATCTTCACCGGCAAGGTGAAACTCCCGGGATCTCTTTGCTTCTTGGGCATAGTTCGTTGCACAAGAGCACTCACTTGGTAAGGTAGGGAGATAAGCTCATCTTCAAGTTTTCGCTTATTGGAGAGGATCTCTTTCAAGAACTTAGCATAAGCTGGCATTTGAGACATAGCCTCAAGGAATGGGATGTTGATTTGCAGGCTCTTCATCACATTAAGAAATTTAGTGAACTTGTCACTCAACTTTCTCTCTACCAACCTATGAGGATAGGGAACCGGAGGCACATATGGTTTGGTTGGTGGAGGTGATGGCAATGGGTTTTTGTCACCAACTTGAACATATGACTCATCTTTTTCCTCAACTCCTTCCTTCTCAGTTTCCTCAGCTTCATCCTCCTTCTCAACAACCTCTGCTTCTTCATCCTTCTCTAACTCCCCATTCGCATCTTAGGACCCGCATAACTTGTTCCCGACCTCAAATTAATGGTTTTGGCTTGATGGGGGTTTGGGTTAGGAATGGGTTGGCCGGAAGTTGATTTGTGGGGGTTGAGGGATTTTTCTCAGCTACTTGGGCAATTTGGGTTTCAAGCATTTTGTTGTGGGCTTGTAGCTCTTGAAACCTTTGCTCATGGTTTTGGAGAATTTGGTTCATGGATTGGAGTTGTTGGAGAATTTGGAGAGAGGTTGGATCGGAGATGGTGAGGTTCGGGATTTTGTTTGGGGAATGGAAGATTGGAGGGAGGTTTTGGGTTGTTGGTCCTTTGATGTGGAGCTTGGTAAGTGTTGGACCCTTGTGAGGAGGAACCACCTTGGTTATAGTTTTGGTTTTGGTTATACCCTTGCGCAAACCCTTGGTTGTGAGCTTGGTTGTACCCTTGTTGAGGTTGATTCCATCCTTGTTGAGGTTGGTTGAATCCTTGGGTGTAGTTTTGTTGAGGTTGTCTCCAACCTCCTTGTTGATTGTTCCTATACCCTTGGTTTCCTTGATATCCATCTCCTCTTGAATTATTCCCCCATGCCACGCGAATGGGTACCTCCACAATAGAAGTATCATGGTTAGTACCACCACAAATATCACAAGAAAAAGAGTTTACCTGTGAAGGAGTAGACGATGCAAGATTGATCTTGGAGAGCTTCTTGTCGAGTTGGTCCATCTTGGTTGAATTTGATCCATGGGGTCAATTTCAAACTTTCCGCTCTTCTTAGGTTGAGCACCTCTTCGTCTTCCACCCCATGAGTAGTTCTTGATCACTTCCTCAATTGTGGACTCAAGTTGTTCTTGCGGGATCTTAGATAGTTGACCTCCCGCTCCAGCATCAAGGTTGGCCGTGAAATCGGATCAAGACCATCATAGAAAAATCGCATGAGTAGATTCTTGTTGAACTCATGGTGTGGGCATGAAGGATCATCTCCTTGAACCGCTCCCAAGCTTCGGCAAGTGTCTCATCGTTCTCTTGCTCAAATGAGGAGATCTTCCTCCTTATTCCGCAGTCTTCCACTCCGGGAAGTATTTCTTCAAGAAGGCCATTGTGACTTCTTCCCATGTAGTGAGGGAATTAGCAGGCAAGCTCTTGAGCCATGACTTTGCTTTTCCGGTAAGAGAGGACCGGAACAATGCATCTTGATGTAGTCAGGAGAGACATCATTAGTTGTTATCATGGCACAGATCTCAAGAAACCTGTCGAGATGGTCTAGAGGATCTTCATCTGACCCCCCACAAAATTGCTCTACTTTCACCATCCGAGTATACTCAGGGTGAATTCTGAAATTTGTAGTGGTGGTGGGGGTCGAATTCCACCTTGAAGAACATAGGAACCCGGATTTCCGAAATCCCTAAACAGTTGTGGATTTGCTTCACCCATTTCTGATTCAACTTCACTTGATGTACTTGAGATTGGTGAAGAAGGCTCGGAACCCAAAGTCAAATTTCCAAATTCTTCCGAAGCTTTCGCAATGTACGGTCGATTTCAGATCTAGAGGCAATGTGGGTGAACCGTGAGTTCTTCTTCTCATGTAACACAACAAAGCTAAGCAGAGGATTAGCAAATAACAACCACAGTTAAAAAGAAAATAAAAGAAAAATCAACTAAGCAAACTAAACTAAAATATACTTCAATCAATAGCACAATTTCCCCGGCAACGGCGCCATTTTGATAAGAGGTTTTTAGTGTGTCGTTAGGCACTAAGAACCGCTTTCCAAACAATATTTTATCCTAACAAGCAATTACTAAGGAATAGTAAGGGCAAGTCAAGGGTCGATCCACAGGAAAATGGGATTGTTAAAGTCTATCAAGTCTAGACTACCTAATTGAAAGGTATTTGGGGTTTGAAAGAGTTTTGGTAACATTAAGTAACTATACAAACGAACAAGCAAATAACACGAGTTTAAATATCAAATAAAAGACACTAGAGTTAAGGTTACTAGTATGAATAAGAATGCAATGAATGTTAAGCGATTGTGATGTACGAGATATTATGCAAGGTTTAGTTTCCCTCTAAATTACTTGAGTCCTCTCTCGAATGGTCCTCAAGAGATAATCACTTAATCAATCAACTAAATCCTCTCTCGAATGGTCTTTAGTTAATTGATTAAGAGATTCAATAAGTTTGGAAAACCCCTAATGAAGGATCCCCTTAATTTCTCCAATATCTTGGCTAGAAATTAAGTTGATTCTTGGGGATGATAAAAGAGTTCAAAATTTTTAGAACATTTGAAATCTAAATACCAAAGTATAAATGTGATCAATATCTATCCTAAGGTTCAAAACACCAAGATCAATGCATAAACTTCTCTAAACATCACAATCACATCAACATCATATTTAAAACCCTAATTCATACTTTCACCCTAACCCTAGATTATGAAACTACTCACTAATCATGGAGTTAAAGCAATTAAACAATGAATCTATGACTATCTAAGGCTAAACATGATTAAGTAATGATTAAACTAATGAAAATTGCAATTATGAAACTAAGAGAATGAAGATCTAAAAATACTAAGAACAAAAACGAACACCAAAGAATGAATTAAAATCTGAAACTTTGAATTAAGATGAAGAAAAGTACCTTCATATCAATGAATCACAAACTATGATCACTAATCTCAATTACCAATGAAAACTCAAGTGTTTTCTCTCCAATACAAAACCCTAGAATGTGTTGAAAAACTAGAATAAACTAAGTCTCTAAAACTAAAAGAAAAAAGGTTTTAAATGAAACGGAGAATTTTTCCGGAATCGCATGGTGCGGGCGCACCATAAGGGTGTGCGGGCGCACCATGCATAGGTGCGGGCGCACCATACGTCAGGTGCGGGCGCACCTGACCCTTCTGCCTCAAGGTGGAAATCCTCCGTAGATGGTGCGGGCGCACCTTGTGCTTGGTGCGGGCGCACCAATGTCGTCTGTTTTGTGCTCCAAAATTGGTCGATGGTGCGGGCGCACCAGTAGCGTGTGCGGGCGCACCATCGTGTGCGGGGCATACCAAGCGCACCTCAGGCTACCTCTCAGCCTCTAGCTCGTTCCCTTGTGCCATGTCTCGCATTTCTCGGCCTCGAAAAGGGTCATACCTGCAATAGAAACACGAGCAAACATGGTGAAAGCATATGTGCTAGAAATTCGATCAAAATAGATCGAAAATCTAGCAAAATGTCACTATGATCAAGTGAATGAAATAAAAGGGAAAAGCGAGGAGAAAGAGGGAAGAAAAGGGGAGAAAGGGAACCAAAACAAGCCAAAAGGAAGCCATAAAGTGCGTTAAGAACGCACTTATCATGGCCATGTTGCGAGGGTGGTGTGCCAGATGCCCCCAGATTATAGATCTGCCTCGCTGTCATTTGGTGAGTCTTACTACTCCAACGTGGTTAAGACACTGCGTGTTGGCGGACGTCCGATGAGTCTGTCCAACAGACTAGCAGTGGTCATTCCCGTTAGAAACACTGACGATTCTCTTTTTTCAGATAAGGGCAAAGGACCGGCTGAAGCTGCTCCTGAAGCTTCCCCTGTACTTTCAGACGATGAATCCTCTGCTGCCTTTTCCAGGATGACTTCGGTCGATCGTGAGAAGCTCAAACAGGAGCTCTTCAAGTGCTTTCCTGAGCCTTAGATCAAAGGCTTGAGAGGTGTTTCTTCTAGGTTATGTAGGCTACATGTCCCAGCTTACTGCCGAGGTATATTTATCCTTTCTCTGCCGTTCTACTTGTGTACTTGTAAAATATTACATTTTTCTGGATCGTCTTGTTAATTTTCTTTATCTTTGCCTTTTCAGCTCTTCACTCGCAACATCATAACTGTAAGACTGGGCTAGAATGCTCAAAAAAGAAAATAAAGAGCTCGTCCGCCAAGCTACAATGGCTGGGGGAACAATCTATGTATGACATTCAGATGGTGGAAAACTCTGCATCGCCATTCTAGAGAAGCTTGGGAGAAACGCTCGACTGAGCTGGAGTCAGGCAATAGAAACTACCTCATTCGCATCAATAGTCTTTTCCTCGAGAAGGACTAGTTGGAACTGGATCTGAAAGCTAAGAGGAACACTGCCCTGTTGGCCACTGTCCAACTTAGAAGGGAGAATAGTTTCCTAAGGGCACAAAACCACCAGCTGAAGGAGAAAGCGACCCAAGCCTTCAATGATGTCAAGGAGGCTCTAAATGAGGTCCTTGACACCTCCAAAACCTAGGTTGTGAAGGCCTTTGAAATGCTGGCCGAAGTGGATGACGTTCCTCGCTATGAACGTCGTCTAGACTTCCAAGAGAGTCTTCACAGAGCCACGGTGGCTGGCAAAGAGCCACCGATTTTTCAGGCATCGTCTGATGACAAGGAGGAGGAAAAGACGGTTGTAGAAGAGATTCCAGCAGATGACGCCACCATTCCCCTACTGATAGAGTTCATAGCTTTGGCTCCCCTGTTGTTGTAATTTGGCCGGAGGCCATTTTGTACTTAGTTATTTTTGTTTTTCTTTTGTTTAGGTTGTAATCTTTCAAACAAATCAATATATCTGAGTTTTTTTGTCCATTTTTGTCTTTTTTGGCTAAGTACCAAAATGACTCATCCAATTCTAAGGACAAATTAATTCAAGTACAAAAATAACTCGTCCAATTCTACTATAACTGATGGACGAATTTAATCTGTACTTGAATTTTTCAAGTGCTGAAGTCCCTCGTCCTTAATCATAGAAGTGGTTCATTTAAACAGTACTATGATGATTAGTCAACTATTTCTTACTAGACGAGTCTTGTTTACAGAATTTTACAACTATTGGCGTTGCTCGTCTGACTTTACAGACACCTTTTGTCTTCAGACGGTTTGTAGAGAAAAACCCCTTCGTCTAAATGATTGGACGACCAATGTTTGCTGGATAGGTCTTAACACGAGTTTTCCAAGAGCCAGAGACACTCGTCCACTATTATAGACTAGTTTCAGCCTATGTGCTTTTTAAGCCAAGTATCAAGCTTTTTAAACCGTCCATGATCATGAACTGGTTATTTCCTTAGTCGAGGCTAGTCAAATAGCAAGTCGTCTTAGCTTTTTAAACGATTGTTGTCCTTACTGATTCTCGGACGGATTGAACTTTAGTTGAACCCTGAATTACTCTATATCTTGGCTCTCCCTCCCTTCTTGGACGAAGTGAATGCTATTGTAAAGCCACCTTGTCTCAAGAAGGAAAACGGCAAAGAGTATTAGGTACCGATGAATTTATAAAGATAAGAGTGTTCGAGGAACTGATGGCCCTGTCCAACTTTCCTCATATAGTCGTTTTTTATCTGTAACAACTTGCTCCTTTACTAAGGTAGTTATTACTTGGTCGACCTTATAATTGAAAGTAAGATCCCTTTACTAAGGTCTCCTATTTTTGGCCGCTTTCCTTTAGGAGATTGATGTTGCTCTTTTTAGGAATACCATCTGTCACGTACCAAATCTTATAAATTTGTAACATGTTTGGCCGATCTACTTGTGGAAGCAATGTGCGTCAAGGAAATTAATATTTCCTAGCTTTGTTGATAATATGGACATTTTTGCCTTTACTTACTTTGTTACTTAGTTAAAGTTATTTATTAGACCACTGACCTGGCTGGTGGTAAGATGCCCCTAAGTAAATAACTTTAAGTAAAAAGTAAAGAAGCAAGATAGTGAGAAAGTAGAATTGTATTATATGAATTTTTCTTGGCTAATCACCAAGGTAAATGTATATATACATATCTATCTCTTCTTTTTTGTGCCGAAGCACTTGCGTTAAAATCTATTAATCACAAGCCCTTCGCACTTCTTGGACGCTTTGATGGTGTCCTTCCCAATTTGGTGTTAGTTTGCCCAATTGTTTTCCTCTTCATACGACTTCCATCTTTCTTAGGACCAGATTGCCTACTTTGAGCGGTCGTCTGGCGACTCGTTAAAATGCCGAGCCAATCGAAGCTTATACAACTGCATTCTTAGCAATGCATTGCTCCTAAACTCTGGTACCTGATCCAAGGTCGTGCATAGGGCAACCCAGCTGGCCTCTTCTGTGTATATCATGACTCTTAAAGTAGGTTCTTCTATTTCGATGGGTAATACAACTTCAATGCCATAGACGAGCATGAACAGGTCTCCCTTGTAGAATTGTTAGTTGTAGTTCAGATGGACCATAATACCAACTGCAATTCCTCCACCCGCAGTCCTTTAGCATCACTAGTAGAAAAAGGATGATTTGCGTCTCCCCAAGTGCGTCGCACTACAATGAAGACGGCACAAAAACTTAATATGCGTCGCATGGGAGCCTGAGTGTGACGCAAAACAACTGCTCACAAGCACCGGATATGAGCCATATGCGTCGCACATCATTAAGGTGCATTGCAAAAGGTTGATTTGCGTCGGACAAAGAGGTCCATCCGACGCAGATGTGTTGGGCGAATTAATGATTAAAATAACCCTAAAAAAAATATTGCGTTGAATGGCCTTGTAAGTGCGACGCAGATAGGCTCACAATAAATAACCCACTTTAACTCTCACTTTAACTTTCAGCCGTTTCCATCTCTTAAAACCCTAGATCTCACTTTCTCAATCCAGCCGTTTCCATCTCCATTTTCTCCTTCAGTTTCTCGTTCTCTCAGGCGACTCCCCATTCATTCTCCGGCGCGTCTCTCAAACTCAAAATTCACGGTAAATGGCTCGATCCTCTCCGATCCGTTCGATGGTGGTTCCGTGGTGGTATACAGTGATGGTGCTGCTGTTGGAGATTCGCAATTTGAGGACCCGATTTTACTTTTTTTTTTCTTCAATTCGTTATCTATTGATTCTTTTGATTTTGTTGTTTCTTTTATTGTTAATCTTTTTCGATTTTTTTGTTGTCAATTTTGTAAACCTTAACTTCTAGTTTTATGTTTTCTTTGTCGATTTTGATTGGAAGACTCAAGTATCAAGTATGGCAACCTCATGTTACTCTACTTTGGCAACCGCCCGACCCTCGTTGTCGCCTCCGCAAGTGCATCCGAGGAGATCATCAAGTCGCAAGAAATATTTTTCCTCAACTAGCCTAAACTACGGTTCATATATTGACAGAATCTTGAGCAAGTATAACAAAAAATGGAGGTATAATTTTTTACCTATCGCTTCAAATTAGTAACCAAATAAATGATATGGAGGTTGGTTGGTTGATTGTGTAAGCCGGCGAGTCGAAGAAGACACGGTTATGAATTCTGAGTAATTTATTTCTTTTTTTTTTAAATTAGGCTTTCACCCGTCTTCTCAAGATCTGAGTAGTATCTTTAATTCTGCAATTTCTCTTTTATGAATTTTCTGTAATTTTCTCATTTTGATTTTCTGTAATTTTCTCCTTTTGTTTTCTGTAATTTATGTATTTTTTTCGTAATAAGTGTTTGTAAAAAACATCCCTTCTACTCAATGTAAAACACTTATACTTTTTTTTAATTATTGTTGAAATTCCAATTGATTTTATGTAATTTATGGTTCATGAAATTATTTTTTTTAAATAAAAAATAGCAATTTGCACCGGATGTGGAGTTATGTCCGATGCAAATCACTGTTTGAGGGGCAAAATAAGGTCTAAGACCTGGGCAACATGTGAGTGTGAGCTTCGCAACACATGTTGGCAATGTACGACGCAAATGGCTCCTCATCTACGTCGCACTTTGCCTTGCATTCCCCGCAGATGCTTATCATTTTGTGCATGTTGGGTGGATCACGTGCGTCGGACATTGCTTAGTGTCCGACGCAAATAAGCTATAATCTACGTCGTATCCTCATCCAATGCATATCATATCTCTCTCATTTGCGTCGTGACCTGTGCCGTCGGACCTAAGTCCGACGCAAATAGGACACCCGGGTCCGACGCAAATCATCCTTTCTCTACTAGTACGCATTCTCTAGTTTCTTTTTAATGTCGTTTGACAAGATTTTGTTGAATGCTTCTGCCTGCCCATTGGCCTGTGGAAGAGCTACAGCCGCAAAGTGAGCTTTGATCTCTCGTTCTGCCAATCATTCTTTGAGTTTTGGAGTCTCAAATTTTGGTCCACTGTAAAAGACGATGGAGTGCGGCATGTCGAATCTCATTATAATGTTTTTCCAAATGAAACCTTTGACATCATTTGTTGTGATTCCCCGCATAGCTTCAGCCTCAACCCATTTAGTGAAGTAGTCTACAACAATAATCACAAACTTTTTCTGCCCAGCTGCCATGGGAAAAGGTCCCAGAATGTCCATGCCCCATTTGGCAAAAGGAAGTGGGAACAAAACTGGTGTCAAATAATTGGACAGCTGCTGGTGAATTTTACCGTGCTTCTGACAACTATCACACTTTTTGGCATAGACAAGGGCGTCTTCCTTTAAAGTAGGCCAGTAATACCCATTCCTTAAGGCTTTTTCCCCCAATGTTCTTCCCCTTATGTGAGAAGCACAAGCTCCTTCATGGAGCTCCTTGAATACCTCCAATCCATCTTCTCTGGTGATGCATTTGAGAAGAGGACGGTTGAATGCTTTCTTATATAGAGTCTCATCCCATAGCTCAAACCATTTTTCTTTTGCTTTCACATACTTAGCTACTAAAGGATTAGAGGGTAGATGACCTGTATTCTTAAATTCTATAATATGCTCCATCCAAACTGTCTCTCGGCTGAGAAACATTACTTGCTCTTGATTAATACTTTTCTTTGATTTTAGCTCCCAAAATAATGTTATTGGTGCATCACAGTCAGCCGAGCTGACCAACTTTGAGAGAGCATCCACTTAGTGCTTTTCTGACATTGGAACTTGGTCAAGAACAAATCGCTTCAAAGATTCAACCTCATCTTTGATCAGGCGCATATATTTACTCATAGATGCCTCTTTACATTCAAAATCTCCATTGACTTGACTGACGACTAGCAGAGAGTCTGACTTGGCCTCAATTTCTAAAGGTCCAACCACCTTGCACGTTTTTATCCTAGCCAAAAGCGCTTCATACTCCGCTTCATTATTGGACGCTTGAAATTGGAACCTTAGTGCATATTCAAACTAATCTCCTTCTGGAGATTGACAAATTATTCCTGCCCGACACCCATTAACGGTAGAAAATCCATCCACCATGAGCGTCCAGTGTTTCCTTCCTTTAGCTAGATCTATTATAGGTTCCATAGTTGGCCGAGTAAGCTCAATTATAAAATCTGTTAAAGCCAGCCCCTTAATCACCTTTCTAGGCTCAAAGTTAGATCAAACATGTTCAACTCTACCGCCCATTTGAGCATTCATCCTAAGGCATCCATCTTGTGCAGAACTTGCTTCAAAGGTTGATCAGTATAGACTAGTATTTTGTGGGCAAAAAAGTACGGCCTCAATTTCCTGCTGGCCATAACAAGTGCCAAGTCGAACTTCTCTACCAGCAAATACCTACACTCCGCATCTTTGAGCACATGACTCACAAAATACACTGGAACTTGTATGGATTCTCTTTCGGCCAATAGCACAACACTTACAGCTTGAGGCGAGACGGCCAGGTATACAAACAATTTTTCCCCCTCGACTGGACTAACAAAACGAGGTAGTTGACGGAGGTGATCTTTCACCTGTTGAAGCGCATGCTCAGCTTCTTTTGTCCATTCGAATTTTGCTTTTTTCTTGATTGTTGAAAAGAAATGATGACATTTATCACTTGACTTGGACATGAATCGTCCAAGGGCTATTAAGCACCATGTTAGATGTTTTACTTCCTTGATCTTGGACGGTGATGTCATGCTTAAAATTGCCTAAATCTTCTCAAGATTAGCCTCTATCCCTATTTGATCGACCAAGAACCCTAAGAATATCTATGCTACCACCCCGAAGACACATTTATGGGGATTTAACTTCAATTTGAATTTTCGAAGGGTTTCAAAGGTTTCCCTCAAGTCGTCAATATGACCTTGCTCCTACCGGCTTTTAACTATCATATCATCGATATAAGCTTCCATATTTCTCCCAACTCCGGCTGAAAAACTGTGTAGATTAGCCGCTGAAAGGTGGCTGGTGCCTTCCGAAGATTGAATGGCATCCCCAGCCATCCATAAAGCCCTTTCTCTATGATGAATGACGTTTGGTCCTGATCTTCTGGCCACACAGGGATTTGGTGAAACCCCGAGTAGGCATCCATGAAACTCAATAAAGCATGGATGGTCGTGGAGTCTACTAACCGATCTACTTTAGGCAAAAGGAAGATGTCCTTAGGACAAGCTTTGTTAAGATCTATTAAGTCCACACACATTCTCCAATTTCCGTTGTGCTTGGGTACCATGATAACATTTGCTATCCAATCCAAAAAATTATTCTCCTGAATGAACTTAGACTTTAATAATTTCTACACTTCTTGGTCAACGGCCTTATTCCTGGCCGGGCCAAGGTGCCTTTTCTTCTGACGAACCGATTTCAAACTTGGGTCTATATTCAGCTTATGAACAACCACTTCAGGATCCATTCCCGGCATTTGCTCAACATTGTAAGCAAACACATCTTCGAACTCCTTCAACATCCCTACTAGCTCGTCCTTCAGACTTGGGGAAAGAGTAGACCCAATCTTCAGCATCCTTCCTGGACGATCATTACTCAAACAGACCTCGTGTGGTGTTTCTACAGGCTCTGGACGCTCAAGCGTAGCGCCCATGATATCCATCATTTCTTCTGACAAAGGTCTTTCATCTTTGACGGGCATTCATTTTCTTTTCTTGCCTGGCAAGAGGCTGGACGACTTGCTTGGCGAAGCAACCTACGTCTGAGGTCTTTCAACCACCAACCTCAGAGCGCCCACTTGGCCTTTCACATACTTAGCCTCTTTGCTTTCACCAGCTATCTTTACCTGATCTAGCTTTTCCCCTTTCCATGATGAGGGTCTCAAAGTTGTGAGATAACATTCTCTGGCTTGTTAATCTCCATATAAAGATCCAATTTCGCAACCATCACAATCAAACTTCATGAGCATGAGATGGGTGACTATCACAACCTTGATATGATTCAATGTTGGTCGTCCGAGTATGATGTTGTAGGCAGTCAAATCTCGGACGACCAAGAACTTAATAAACAACGTTCAAGACGCCTCCTTTTCTCCAACTCAAACTGGCAATGTAACTGTTCCCATTGGGTGGATGACTCCTCCTCCAAACCCGATAATTGGGTGATGGACTGGTACTAAGTTACTTTCGTCGAATTTCAGTCTAGACAAACAATCAGCACTACCGTTAAACTTCCGGTATCAATCAAAATTCTTCTTACTCTCAAATTCGCTATCTTCTTCTCCACCACCAGGGGGTTGTCATGAGGAGTTCCCAACTTTCCCCGATCCAACTCGCTGACTACTACTTTAGAGAACGGGTCAGCCTCTGCCTGATTGGTTAGCAAAACTTGACCGAGTTCCCTAAGATAGTTCTTATGCCCTTTATTGTTAGGTCCCACAGCAGCAAATGCTCCTGATATTACGAGAACCACATCCTCGTTTGTGCTTTCGCTTTTCTTCTTTATGCTTTGACTGTCATCTTTCTTTTGAAATTTTCTTCCCCATTGGGGCAAGTAAGAATTTATCTTTCTCTTCCTAGCTAAGTCCTCCAAAGCTCTCTGGAGATGCTTACACTCGTTAGTTTCATGGCTGCAATCTTTGTGGAAGTGGCAATACTTGCTCTTATCCATGTTTTTATATGGGGTCTTCATCTCTGTCAGGGTGCTTAAGCTCATGCTGGTCTTTAATCTCCACAGGGATGGAGTATTGATCCTTGCTGAATGCTATTGGCTCTACCGAAGCTTCAGACCCTCTTGTTTTGCTTCGCCGGGACGAAGTGGTTGTAGAAGTCAGGCCCCATGTCCCGACCTTTTTAGGGTTGTTTTTCTTTGGCCGAAATGCTTCCTCAACCTTTTTGGTCTCTGGATGCTTTGCTTCTACACAGACTTCAGTATCATGAATGAATGCTTCAGCCTCTCTGAGAGCCTTAGCTAAAGTAGTGATCTTTTTCTTCACAAGATCGAATTTAAAGCTTCTCGACCTCAAGCCTCTAATGAAGGCGTCAAAAGCGACCCTAACATTGAGATCCTGAATATGCTGAATCTCTTAACAAAACTTCTTAAAGCTTCTTTTGGTCCTTGGATGATCTTACCCAAGTGCATGTTGTTCTTTTGTTCTTGCCGATTTGCCACAAAGTGACTAGTGAGAATATAGCTAAGTTATGTGAAATTGTTCACTGAGTTAGGGGGAAGATTGTTAAACCATTTTTTAGCCACACCTTTTAGGGTGGCTGGAAAATTCTTCCACCACGTGGCATCACCCACGGCCTGGACATATACATTTGGTGTTTGTATATAGATAAGTGATCATTCAGATCAGTGGTTCCATCAAAGGGGTCTATTGTAGGTAGCTTAACCTTTGGGAAATGGGGTACCTCCATGATTCTGTCTGAGAAAGGAGTCGGCTAGTAAATCCGAAGAGCTCCCGGCTGTCCCTCAGTGGGTATGTGCTCCCTAGATATTCCTTTAGTATTGGGTTAGAGGAGGTGTTTGCGAGCCATGGTCGCCTGTACACAATAGGTTGTAACACTGCCTTTTCCTGCCTTGGCCGAACAATAGAAGGTCCAAAACTTCTTCCCTCAGTTTTGGATGACAACCTCAATGGGGGATCCCTCTTATATAGGGTGGATCCTGTGGCTAAACGCTGCAAGGATGCAACCTTCTTTGCCTCCAGATACTCTCGAGCATATGTTTCCATCTGATGCCCGCTTGGATGAACGTTATCTTGAGTTCGGACTACCAACTTCCACTCCATCTTCCTTCGCTGCTCACTAACTTCTGGCTGTCTTTCTTTGGCTGGCCTCTTAGATAGTTCCTGATGAACATGCCGACTTGAACCTGGATGACCCTCCTGAGAATCCCCCCTAAGAGGGTTGACAGCAACTGAATCCGGGTTTACTTGAGAAAACAACATATTGCTTTTGATTTGCTCCTGAACGACCGCAACCATCTTAGTCGAAAAATCATTCAAGATGTTTTCTAGATGGGCAACAGTCATAGGACACTCAAGGTTCTCCTGAATGACAGGCTCTCGACTTCGTCTAGGACGGTTGATAATAGTCAGAGGCCTATTTGATTTGCTCCTGAACGACTGCAACCATCTTAGTCTGAAAATCATTCAAGACGTTTTCTAGATAGGTAACAGTCATAGGACACTCAAGGTTCTCCTGAATGACAGGCTCTCGACTTCATCCAGGAAGGTTGACAATAGTCAGAGGCCTATCCCTTCCTCGCGGTGGCGTTTCATCATCCACCGTGTCTTATACTCGAACCTCAAAACTTCGGTTTCTTGCTATATTGGATGAGCGTCAGTCAGTCATAATTTTGTCTCCCCACAGACAACGCCAAATGTTACGTAGTTATGAACTAGCAAATATACTGTTATTCCACAATAGGTTCTTTGATGGAGACTTGTGGAACGATATCCTGGTCAAATGATCTTGAGCCCGAGCTTCGTTTTCGAACCTGCAAAAGGGACTCACTCTGGAGGTTTAAGTGGTGTTTGCCCTTCCGAAGCTTAAGTCAGGTATCCTCAGTAATAAGGAAAACTTAGAGAGAGAAAGTAGAGAGAGAGAATTGTGACAGAGTAATAGTACACTACTCTGAAAATCGTACCTTTTCTCCTGATTTCAAGGACTATTTATAGTGTTTGGAGTGATTGTTGTACCCTGAAGTCACCCTAATTTAGGGGCACCTGATTGATTAAGCAATGGGAGCATGACGCGTGGCAAACAATGATTAGGATGTACACATCATCCAATCATGTGCCAACGCTCTTTTGAGATCCTGGGCTTGAGTGTGTACCAAGCAAAGGAGATGGGCGAGTACTTTTCCTGAATAGGGATTTGTACTTCAGCTACTATTCTTTTGGCCTGGTACTTTTTATTTGCAAGCAGGAGACACATGGACGCCCTAGATGAGTCCACGTGTTCGGTGGAGAACTGTTGATTTCCATGTTACAACAATTACTATTACTATTATTATTACTATTACCAATACTAATATTAATATTTATATTACAATTATTATTATTATTAGGATTTTTTAACTACAATAATACAAACTTTTACTCGTTCTCTCGCAATAATACAAACTTGTGATTATTTTTAAATAATACAAACTTTAGCCCAAAATTCCTCCAGTAGGTCATGACTGGTTCTTAACTTGTTGTAGGAGGTCATTAGCTGACGTGGCTGTAATCCCCCACAATTTTAAAGGATTTTCATAAATATATTAAAGTATTTATGTAGTTATATTTAAATCCAAATGAGTTTGGAAAATGATTTGACTTTTAAAAAGGGTTGACTATTTTAAAAGTCAACTAAAAATATTTTTCATAGCTTAATAAAATTTGTAATGTTTTAATTAAGCATGTTTTAATAAGAGTTTTAATTATTAAAAGCATATTTGAAAAGGAAGCTTAATGGAATCGAAAGCCCAAAAGTGATAAAAAAAGGATTATTTGATGACTAAAGTCCTAATGAGCCCATCTTATTAGTCATCAAAGTTTTATTTATTAAAATCTCTTTTCCTAAGCCCAAAAGGAAAAGCCTCTATTTAAATATCCTAAAAACCCAAAATTTTACCCTACACACTTTATTTCTCTCTCCTCTTCCACGTGACATTCTTTCTTTCTCTCTCACCGGCGCCTTCTTCTTCTCTTCTCTTTGTGCGTGTTCTTCATATTTTCTCTCAAAAGTTGTTTCTTCTTCGCTAAGTGTTTCTTGTTAACAAGAAACGTCACAAATCTTCTTTGAGCCAAGAAACTGTTGCTGCCGTCCTGTTCTCCTTGCTGCTGTTCGGCCCTTCCTTCCTCCTTGTTGTGGTTGTTTTTCTTTTCTTCCTCTCTAAGATTCCGTTAAAGTATTAGTTTTTATATTATTTTATTATTAATTAGCATATTTATGATTTAAATTATTGTTTATATGTTAAAAATATTTCGGCTATCATATGATAATATTTAATAAATTTCAATTTTATTATATTAAGTTATTTTCAGTTTTATTATGAAAGTTATTTTTTAGGGTTTTTAATCACTAGAAACTATATTTATAAATATAAATCATGAGATTTGGTTAGCATATAATTTTATATGTATTAAATATATTTTCAGAAGATTTATAAAATTTTATAATGCTGTAATTTCAAAAATAAGTATTTTAAGGGTTTTAAATGATTTTTAATCACTAGAATAGTTGTACTATACTAGGGATTAAAAATAACGAAAGTTTGATACGTAAAAACGATTTTAAAACACGTTTAAGGGGTTTGGGTCGTTTTTAAAGTTGCTGTAAATTTTTAGTTCAAGTATTTATTTCATTATTTTATTTTCTAGGCGGAGAATTCAATGGGAGACTTTTAGAGCGTAAAAGTGGCCTACAGATTTGTTTATACAAGGTACGTACATTGTCTACGTGCTATATGATTTAGAAACATGCTTTAAGGATGTTTTATTTATTAGTATCATGTATAGGACTCTGTTGTTCATATATATGATTTATGGAATTGTTTTACATGTTATTTGCCTGTGTGCTACATGTAAACTAGAAGTATTTATGAGTATTGTTTGTATGGAAGTTTGATGCAAGCAGATACGTTAGTTTATGTATTAATTCGTGAGTGAATTAATGTAAGTAAGATTGAATCATGTGTTACATGGATTCTGAGTATTATTTATTTATCTTATAAGAACCGTGGATCTTATTTGGTAAGTCCAAGTTATACCTATATAAAGGTAAAGTTATTGTTGGCTAGGTTCAACAAGTAAGTTGGCAAAGGTTAAAAAGGAAGTAAAAGAGTCTTGGTTGATAAGTTGTGATCACTTGTTAATCCAAAGATAAAAAGGAATTTTGTTATGATTGTGTGTTATTTGCTTGTTGTGGTGTCAACACAAGTAATAAAATATATTCAACGTAAAGTGAAACGAGAATAGAGTATAGACTTTAGACTGGTGCACGTCTAGAGTTGGACATAAGGGTTGGGGTTATGGTGAGCGTGCATGCTTTTCTAGGAATGGTTGATCACCATCTCTTTTATTTCAAAGGTTCCTCGATATCGCAGGTCATCTGAAATGCGGAGTCGCGCCCATTTCATCTTGTAGGCAAGAAACTCGTCCTAATAACTATTCCATTTAATGTTAAAAAGTTAGTTTAAGTTTAGTTCAGTAAAGTTGTCTGCAGATTATTATTTACTTATATATTATTTATTCCTGCAAGTTTATTTTGTAGTATCATGTTTAGGATTATTTATGTCTGATATGTAGTACTCAGCTTTGCTGATTACGTGCTTGTCTGTGTTTGTGATCATGGCTTTGCCTATTGATCCTGTGGTGATCCTTCGGGGGAGCAGAGTTGAGACGGCATTGACATTACAGGTTCGAAGATGCATATCATTGGGGAATCTGGAATGGAGAGGTTCTTGTATTACTAGAACATTTAAGTTGTTTTCTAGGAAGTTATGTTTTCAGACAATAGTTTAAGTTGGTGTGTTTAGTTTGACAATTGTTTTTGGTTTCATAAGTTTTAATAAAGTTGATTTTTAATAAGTTGTTTTCCGCTGCAAAATTCTGAGTAAGCCGAAACGTTATCACACGGGCGATAATGCCTGGGTAATTCTCTAAGGTTATTATAAAAGTGTTTTCTAGAAAAAGAGAATTATCGGGGTGTTACAGTGGCACTAATCAAGCCACGTGTAAGATGCTGGAAATAGACTTCGCCTGTGACCTTAAGGAAGACTCAAATGTTACCCTGAATTCGTAGCAAGGACTTTACTTTGCCTGCTATTCTTTCCTAAATCCGTTTCATATTTCATTGGTTGTTTTTTTTTTAAAATAAAAAACAAAAAAATTATTTTTCCGTTTTTTTCCTCCTTCCCCTCCATTGATGAACTGAAGACTTGGTTTTTACAGTCCAAGAATTATTTTAACAATCTGAACTTTGAAACCGATATAGGCAGCAGAGATAGAGAGTTCGCGCGCGTCATCATCTAACATCAATGTCGATGACGATGAATTCATGGAAGTAGAAAGAACTTGTATTCATCATAGCTTATGCAATTTGTTTCTACATCTTCATCATTCATCACTCTCTTACTTTCACATGGTCAATCTTTTCTCACTTTCTCTTCAACTCTATATTTGTGGAGTTTCTCTCTTCAAATTCACCATTTCTATGAATTTCTTAACTGCAAATTATTGTGAACATCTTCAGAACCTCCGACCTGGATGGCTCGCGAATCGACTCAACGTAAGACGCTTTAATGTCTCTTTTTCAAATTATTGATGATTTTTTTTCAAGCAATTTTGTTTGCCCTAATTTCAATTTATTGAATCTGCAATCTCATTTTCTATAGGATGTTTCCGATTCTCAATGGAAAAATTTTTGTGCAAAAAAGATTTGGGGACGCATTGATGATCCGAAGAACCGAAGATATGAAAGAGTAAAGAGATAAGGTGGAGGTTTTGGGGTGGTTTCCACGGGGTGGGTTTCGGAGAGGAGGAGAGTTTGGATGGGGGGAGACGGACTNCACGAG